>NC_053023.1:353403757-353432314 GCF_003073215.2 Triticum urartu
AGAGGAGATTGACAATGAATGGAGTGTGTCATAATAAACAGAACGATAGAAAGTTGCATGGCAATATATCTCGGAATGGCTATGGAAATGCCATAATAGGTAGGTATGGTGGCTGTTTTGAGGAAGGTATATGGTGGGTGTATGATACCGGCGAAAGGTGCGCGGTATTAGAGAGGCTAGCAATAGTGGAAGGGTGAGAGTGCGTATAATCCATGGACTCAACATTAGTCATAAAGAACTCATATACTTATTGCAAAAATCTACAAGTTATCAAAGCAAAGTATTACGCGCATGCTCCTAGGGGGATAGATTGGTAGGAAAAGACCATCGCTCGTCCCCGACCGCCACTCATAAGGAAGACAATCAATAAATAAATCATGCTCCGACTTCATCACATAACGGTTCACCATACGTGCATGCTACGGGAATCACAAACTTTAACACAAGTACTTCTCAAATTCACAACTACTCAACTAGCACAACTTTAATATCACCATCTTCATGTCTCAAAACAATTATCAAGCATCAAACTTTTCATAGTACTCAACACACTCATAAGAAAGTTTTATTATTCCTAAATACCAAGCATTTTAGGATTATTTAAGCAAATTACCATGCTATTTAAGACTCTCAAAATAATCTAAGTGAAGCATGAGAGATCAATAGTTTCTATAAAGCGAATCCACCACCGTGCTCTAAAAGATATAAGTGAAGTACTAGAGCAAAACTATATAACTCAAACGATATAAGCGAAGCACATAGAGTATTCTTTCAAATTCCAAATCATGAATGGCTCTCTCAAAAGGTGTGTACAGCAAGGATGATTGTGGTAAACTAACAAATAAAGACTCAAATAATACAAGACGCTCCAAGCAAAACACATATCATGTGGTGAATAAAAATATAGCTCCAAGTAAAGTTACCGATAGAAGTAGACGAAAGAGGGGATGCCTTCCGGGGCATCCCCAAGATTTGGCTTTTAGGTGTCCTTAGATTATCTTGGGGGTGACATGGGCATCCCCAAGCTTAGGCTCTTGCAACTCCTTGTTCCAAAATCCATCAAATCTTTACCCAAAACTTGAAAACTTCACAACACAAAACTTAAAGTAGAAAATCTCGTGAGCTCCGTTAGCGAAAGAAAACAAAAGACCACTTCAAGGTACTATAATGAACTCATTATTTATTTATATTGGTGTTAAACCTACTTTATTCCAACTTCTCTATGGTTTATAAACTATTTTACTAGCCATAGATTCATCAAAATAAGCATACAACACATGAAAAACAGAACCTGTCAAAAACAGAACAGTCTGTAGTAATCTGTAGCTAGCGCAAGATTTGGAACCCCAAAAATTCTAAAATAAATTGCTTGACGTGAGGAATTTATCTATTAATAATCTTCAAAAATAATTAACTAAATATCACTTTCCAAATAAAAATGGCAGCAGTTCTCGTGAGCGCTAAAGTTTCTGTTTTTTTACAGCAAGATTAACAAGACTTTCCCCAAGTCTTCCCAACGGTTATACTTGGCACAAACACTAATTAAACACAAAAAAACACAACTTAAACAGAGGCTAAATAAATTATTTATTACTAAACAGGATCAAAAAGCAAGGAATAAAAATAAAATTGGGTTGCCTCCCAACAAGCGCTATCGTTTAACGCCCCTAGCTAGGCATAAAAAGCAAGGATAGATCTAGGCATTGCCATCTTTGGTAGGCAATCAATAAATGGCTCTCATAATAGATTCATGAGGTAATTTAATTTTCTTTCTAGGAAAGTGTTCCATACCTTTCCTTAACAGAAATTGGAATCTAATATTTCCTTCCATCATATCAATAATTGCACCAATCGTTCTAAGGAAAGGCCTACCAAGAATAATAGGATATGAAGGATTGCAATCTATGTCAAGAGCAATAAAATCTACGGGTACATAATTCCTATTTGCAACAATAATAACATCATTAATTCTTCCCATAGGTTAATTAATAATGGAATCCGCAAGGTGCAAGTTTAGAGAGCAATCATCAAAATGGAAACCTAAAAAATCACACAAAGTCTTTGGAATCGTGGAAACACTAGCACCCAAATCACATAAAGCATAGCATTCATGATCTTTAATGTTAATTTTAATAGTTGGTTCCCACTCATCATAAAGTTTCCTAGGGGTAGAAACTTCCAATTCAAGTTTTTCTTCATAAGATTGCATCGAGGCATCAACGATATGTTTAGTGAACGCTTTATTTTGACTATAAGCATGAGGAGAATTTAGCACGGATTGCAACAAGGAAATACAATCAATCAAAGAGCAATTTTCATAATTAAATTCCTTGAAATCCAAAATAGTGGGTTTAGCAACATCTAGGGTTTTAATTTCTTCGATCCCACTTTCATCAATTTTAGCATCAAGATCTAAAAACTCTGAATTCTTGGAACGCCTTCTAGGTAAAGGTGGATCATATTCAGTCCCATCATTATTAAGATTCATATTGCAAAACAAAGATTTAATAGGGGACACATCAATGACTTTTAGATCTTCATCTTTATTTTCATAGGAACTAGAAGAACACGCTCTTATAAAGGCATCTTTCTTAGCACACATCCTAGCGGTTCTTTCTTTGCACTCATTAATTGAAATTCTCATGGCTTTGAGAGACTCATTGATATCATGCTTAGGTGGAATAGATCTAAGTTTCGAAGAATCAACATCAAGAGAAATTCTATCAACGTTCCTAGTCAACTCATCAATCTTAAGCAATTTTTCTTCAATCAAAGCATTGAAATTCTTTTGTGAAGTAATAAATTCTTTAATATTAGATTCAAAATCAAAGGGCATCTTATTATAATTTCCATAATAATTGTTGTAGGAATTACCATAATTATTAGAGGGATTACTAGGATAAGGCCTAGGATTAAAATTTCCTCTATACGTGTTGTTACCAAAATTGTTCCTACCAATAAAATTCACATCCATAGATTCATTATTATTCTCAATCAAAGTAGACAAGGGAATATCATTAGGATCAGAAGAAACACTTTTACTAGCAAATAATTTCATAATTCCATCCATCTTTCCACTCAAAACATTAATTTCTTCTATCGCATGCACCTTTTTATTAGTAGATCTTTCAGTATGCCATTGAGAATAATTAACCATAATATTATCTAGGAGTTTAGTAGCTTCTCCTAAAGTGATTTCCATAAAAGTGCCTCCCGCGGACGAATATAAAAGATTTCTAGAAGCAAAATTCAATCCGGCATAAAAATTTTGTATAATCATCCACAAATTCAAACCATGAGTAGGGCAATTATGTATCATTGATTTCATCCTCTCCGAGGCTTGTGCAACATGTTCATGATCAAGTTGCTTAAAATTCATAATATCGTTTCTAAGGGAGATGATCTTAGCGGGAGGAAAATACTTAGAGATAAAAGCATCTTTGCACTTATTCCATGAATCAATACTATTTTTAGGCAAAGACGAGAACCAAGCTTTAGCATGATCTCTAAGCAAAAAAGGAAATAGCTTCAATTTAACAATATCAATATCCACATCTTTCTTATTTTGCATATCACACAAATCAACGAAGCTATTTAGATGGGTAGCGGCATCTTCACTAGGAAGGCCGGAAAACGGATCTTTCATGACAAGGTTCAGCAAAGCAGTATTAATTTCACAAGATTCAGCATCGGTAAGAGGAGCAATCGGAGTGCTAATAAAATCATTGTTGTCGGTATTGGTAAAGTCACACAATTTAGTGTTATCTTGAGCCATCGTGACAAGCAAGCAAACTAACACACAAGCAAACAAAAAGCAAGCGGGCAAAAAGAGGCAAATAGAGAAAGAGAGGGAGGATAGAGAGAGAGGGCGAATAAAACAGCAAGGGTGAAGTTGGGGAGAGTAAAATGAGAGGCAAATGGCAAATAATGTAATGCGGGAGATAGGGATTGTGATGGGTACTTGGTATATTGACTTTTGTGTAGACTCCCCGGCAACGGAGCCAGAAATCCTTCTTGCTACTCTTGAGCACTGCGTTGGTTTTCCCCGAAGAGGAAGGGATGATGCAGCAAAGTAGCGTAAGTATTTCCCTCAGTTTTTGAGAACCAAGGTATCAATCCAGTAGGAGGCTACGCGCGAGTCCCTCGTACCTGCACAAAACAAATAAATCCTCGCAACCAACGCGATAAGGGGTTGTCAATCCCTACACGGCCACTTACGAGAGTGAGATCTGATAGATATGATAAGATAATATTTTTGGTATTTTTATAAGATGCAAAGTAAAATAAAGCAAAGGAAATAGTATTGGAAGATTAATATGATGAAGATAGACCCGGGGGCCATAGGTTTCACTAGTGGCTTCTCTCAAGAGCATAAGTATTTTACGGTGGGTGAACGAATTATGTTGAGCAATTGACAGAATTGAGTAGTTATGAGAATATCTAGGTATGATCATGTATATAGGCATCACGTCCGAGACAAGTAGACCGACTCCTTCCTGCATCTACTACTACTACTGCACTCATCAACCGCTATCCAGCATGCATCTAGAGTATTAAGTTCATGAAAACGAAGTAACGCCTTAAGCAAGATGATATGATGTAGAGGGATAAATTTATGCAATATGATAAAAACCCCATCTTGTTATCCTCGATGGCAACAATACAATATGTGCCTTGCTGCCCCTACTGTCACTGGGAAAGGACACCGCAAGATTGAACCCAAAGCTAAGCACTTCTCCCATTGCAGGAAAGATCAATCTAGTAGGCCAAACCAAACTGATAATTTGAAGAGACTTGCAAAGATAACCAATCATACATAAAATAATTCAGAGAAGATTCAAATATTGTTCATAGATAATCTTGATAATAAACCCACAATTCATCGGTCTCAACGAACACACCGCAAAAAGAAGATTATATCGAATAGATCTCCACAAGAGAGGGGGAGAACATTGTATTCAGATACAAAAAGAGAGAAGAAGCCATCTAGCTAATAACTATGGACCCGAAGGTCAAAGGTAAACTACTCACACTTCATCGGAGAGGCTATGGTGTTGATGTAGAAGCCCTCCGTGATGGATGCCCCCTCCGGCGGAGCTCCGGAACAGGTCCCAATATGGGATCTCGTGGATACAGTAGTTACGGCGGTGGAATTAGGGTTTTGGCTCCGTCTCTGATCGTTTGGGGTACGTAGGTATATATAGGAGGAAGGAGTACGTCGGTGGAGCAATAGGGGGTCCACGAGGGTGGAGGGCGTGCCTCGGGGGTAGGGGCGCCCCTACCTCGTGGCCTCCTCCTTTATTTCTTGACGTAGGGTCCAAGTCTCCTGGATCATGTTCGGTGAGAAAATCACGTTCCTGAAGGTTTCATTCCGTTTGGACTCCGTTTGATATTCCTTTTCTTCGAAACCCTAAAATAGGCAAAAAAACAACAATTCTAGGCTGGGCCTCCGGTTAATAGGTTTGTCACAAAAAATAATATAAAAGTGGATAATGAAGCCCAATAATGTCCAAAGCATTAGATAATATAGCATGGAGCAATCAAAAATTATAGATACGTTGGAGACGTATCATCTGTCAGCATTACCGATCCAGGGATGACACTTATACACAGAGATTTGACCGTTTGAGGTCGGATCGCTACAAAGATCAAACAGAGTTTGTAAAAGTTTTTTGTTTGTCACTTTCAGTTTGTCAACTGAATTGCTTGAGGACAATCAATGGGTTGAGATTGGGGGAGTTGATATGTCTCCATCATATCTACTTTTCCAAACTCTTTTGCCCTTGTTTTGGACTCTAATTTGCATGATTTGAATGGAACTAACCCGAGCTGATGTTGCTTTCAGCAGAATTGCCATGGTGTTATTTTTGTGCAGAAATCAATGTTCTCGGATTGACCTGAAAATTTACAGAGAATGTTTGTGGAACAAATAAAAATACTGGTGCAAAAAGATCCCACAGGGGGGCCACCCATGGGCCACAAGCCCAGGGGCACACCTACCCCCCGAGGGCGCACCCTCCTGGCTTGTGGGGCCCCTGGACCACCTCCAACCCTAACTCCAACTCTATAAGTACCTATTCACGGAGAAAAATCAAAGAAAGATTCATCACGTTTTACGATACAGAGCCGCCGCCACCTCCTGTTCTTCATCGGGAGGGCTGATTTGGAGTCCGTTCGGGGCTCCGGAGAGGGCAATCCCTCATCATCATCATCATCACCAACCTTCCTCCATCACCAATTTCATGATGCTCACCGCCGTGCATGAGTAATTCCATCGTAGGCTTGTTGGACGGTGATAAGTTGGATGAGATTTATCATGTAATCGAGTTAGTTTTCTTAGGGTTTGATCCCTGGTATCCACTATGTTCTGAGATTGATGTTGCTACACTGTACTATGCTTAATGTTTGTCGCTAGGGCCCAAGTGCCATGATTTTAGATCTAGACCTATTATGTTTTCATGAATATATTTGTGTTCTTGATCCTATCTTGAAGTTGTAGACACCTATTACGAGTTATGATCCGCATACCCCAAGGTGACAATAATTGGATTTCTTTCCGGTGATTACCGTAGTTTGAGGAGTTCATGTATTCACTAAGTGCTAATGCTTAGTCTAGTTCTCTATTAAAAGGAGGCCTTAATATCCCTTAATTTCCATTAGGACCCCGCTGCCACGGGAGGGTAGGACAAAAGATGTCATGCAAGTTCTTTTCAATAAGCACGTATGACTATATACGGAATACATGCCTACATTATATTGATGAATTGGAGCTAGTTCTGTGTCACCCTAGGTTATGACTGCTACATGATGAATATCATCCAACACAATTATCATTGTTAATCCACTGCCTATGAGCTTTTCACATATTCATCTTTCCTCAGTTACTTTCATTGCTACTGTTGTTACAATCATTACAAAACTGCTACTGTTACTTTTGCCACTGTTACCGTTACTTCCATACTACTTTGCTACTAAATACTTTGTTGCAGTTATTAAGTCTTACAGGTGTGGTTGAATTTACAACTCAACTGCTAATACTCACTAATATTCTTTGGCTTCCCTTGTGTCGAATCAATAAATTTGGGTTGAATACTCTACCCTCAAAAATTGTTGTGATCCCCTATACTTGTGGGTTATCATTGGTATCTCCATACCTAGTTCAATCTCATTACTGGCAAGTCTCTTTACTTTTTTGTAACACATCATCTTGTAACTAACTCCTTAGTCATCACTTTGCTAGCAAGCTTCTTGTGATGCTGTGCTACCGAGAGGGCCCAGAGATATCTCTCCATCATACGGAGTGACAAATCCCAATCTCGATTCACGCCAACTCAACATACACCTTCGGAGATACTCGTAGAACACCTTTAGAATCACCCTGTTACAAAGTAACGTTTGATAGCACACAAGGTATTCCTCCGGTATCTGGGAGTTGCATGATCTCATGGTCGAAGGAATATGTACTTGACATTAAGAAACCAGTAGCAACAAACTGAATGATCATATGCTAAGCTAATGGATGGTTCTTGTCCATCACATCATTCTCCTAATGATGTGATCCCATTATCAAATGAAAACTCATGTCTATGGTCAAGAAACCCTAACCATCTTATAATCAACGGGCTAGTCTAGTAGAGGCTTACTAGGGACTTGGTATTTTCTTATGTATTCACACATGTATTTAAGTTTCCAATCAATAAAATTATAGCATGAATAATAAACCTTTATCATGACTAAGGAAATATAATAATAACCACTTTATTATTGCCTCTAGGGCATATTTCCAACAAGGTATGCTCCTCTCACTGGCCTCCCTCCCCCTCCTCTGGCGACCCGCCGCCGCAGCTCCATCTCTTTCCCTTACGCTGATTCTCTCCATCCTCTCATGTGCAGTCCCCTCCGCCCCTTCTGAATCCCCTAATCCATCAGATTTGGCTGCCGCCGGAGCACCACCTCTTCTCGCCCCCTGCTTCTTCTTTCTCTACCACCCCGGATCCTCCTCCTTGGGCGCCATCCAACCACCTCCTCCTTTGCCCCCTTCATCTTCTCCCCCTGTTGCCCTAGATCTTTCTCCTTCCCCGCCAATCGATCACCTCCTCCTCTGCCCCCTTCTTTTACTATCATAGCCATGTGTTCATGCTGATTGACGTAGATTGTCCTCTGTTGGTCCATTTTTTGTGTAAAGTTCGCTGACCTGAACTTGTATGTTTTGTGTAGATTGATTTCATCGCCATGGGGCCGGTTTGAGGTGAAAAAATAATGATTTTCTCTATCAATTGAGATGTTGAATATGTGATGTTTTGTCCTGCTCATGTGATGATTGGATAATTTATGTTTTTCTCTGTCAATTGATATGTTGTGTCCTGGTCATGTGTAGATTTAATAGTGAAATAACGATTTTGTGTGTGCTAATTCCAAGTTCATAATTAGTGTTTGTATATGTGTGCATTGTGGCTCCATAATGTCTCAACTGGACTTAATTGCTTCCATCACTGAAGAGAACAAAAGAAGAAAAAGGAAAAGGATTGTATTGACAGCAATGTATGTTGAGTCAGTTTGTCTTGCACTAGCTTATCTTAGTACGCAAAGGGCACCAAAGAGTTTAGGATGCTTCAGTAACGAGGAGCATCGGTATGGTCTTAGGAAGTATTTTCTCAAAGAAATGTACAATGGTTCAGAAGTAACTTGCTATGATGAGTTGCGATTAACTAAAAGAAACTTCCATGATTTATGTGCTATGTTGTGTGAGAAGTGTGGCTTGGTTGGCAGCATATATGTGACTGTAGAAGAAAAGGTTGCAATATTTTTATTGGTGGTTGGACATGGTCTTAAGATGAGGTTGACCTGCAACACTTACAATCGTTCTTTCGAGACTATTAGTAGGCACTTATCGAGTGTGTTAACAACCATTCTTTCCCTAAGTGGGGAGTTTATAAAGCTTCTGGATCCTTCCATTGAACCTCTAGATGATTACAAATGGAAAGTGGTTTGTCAATGCATTGCGAGCACTAGACAGGTGTCATGTTGACGTCTATCACTACAAAAAAAAGACACATCCGTGACATTTTGGGCCGAACAAAAAAAAAATTCTGTCATACATATGACACTTCTATGACGATAATTGTGACAAAACCCGGTATCATCATAGATGTGGTGGGCTCCTACTTCTATGACAAAAAATCATGACAGAAAATGGGCTTTTCGTCCTGGGCGGACCGGAGACGCGGCTCCATGACATTCTTTGGGCCGTCCATGACGGAAAAAAACCATGGTAGAAGCGAGGGGGAGGAAAATTTCGGGGAGTTCCCGGTTACGGTGGGAGGTCGGGGGCCGAGCGATGCGCGTTTCTCTCATACACGCACGCGCGTGTGTGCGAGGCGTTGGGCTCTAACTGAACCCGAGCAATTGCACTACAGGCTACGCGTTACTGAACCCCGAGAGATGGATCGATGGATGTTAACTGAACCCGATCGAGCGATTCCTTCGCTACTGCTAGCTAACTGAAGCCGGATCGAGCTGCCTCTGGGATGAACAGTGAGCGTTGCGGGGGTTTGGATGAACAGTGAGCGGTGGCGTTGCCTCTGGATGAACAGGACCCTGGTGTGGTGGAGGGCTGGATGAACAGTAGACGGTGGAGGGGTGCCTATGGAGGCGTGGTTGAATAGGACCCCATGGTGTGGAGTGTTGGATGAACAGTAGACGATGGAGGGGTGCCTATGGAGGGGTGGTTGAATAGTAGCCGGTGGAGTAGCGCACGGTGGAGCTGGATGAACAGGAGCCCGTGGGAGGCTGGAGGAGGTCGACGGGTAGCCCGTGGAGGCTGGAGGAGTCGATGGTGGAGATGAACAGTATCCCGTGGAGTCCCGTTTTGTGGTACACCACACCCCTCCCGATGAACAGGACCCCCGTTTCGACCGTAGCGCTCCAACACAAGTTCGTTCGTCCGTTTTACGGTACGCCACACCCCTCCCGATCAACAGGACCCCCGTTTTAACTGTAGGAGGTCCGTTTCGTCCATTTTGCGGTATGCCACACCCCTCCTGATCAACAGGACCCCATTTCGATCGTAGGAGGTCCGTTTCCTCCGTTTTGCGGTACACCAGACCCCTCCCGATGAACAGGATCCCGTTTCGAATGTGGCCGGTCGAACACAAGGCCGTTTCCTCCGTTGTGCGGTACGCCAGGCCTCGTTTCCATCGCATGTTCTGTCCAAGCCCTCCCGATGAACATGACCACGCATTCCGTTTCGACCCAGCCGGTTGGCTCCCACGCGTTCCGTTGCCTCCTGATGAACACGACGCATTCCGTTGCCTCCCCATGAACAGCACGCATTCCATTGCCTCCCCATGAACACGACGACGACGCTGCCTCCCCATGAACACGACGACGGCGCTTTCTCTCCATTCCGACCCAGCCATGTACACGGGCCCTGGCCGTACATATGCGCGAGTAGGCGTTCGAGACCTCGCCCGTATGTACACATACGTGGCCATATTTTCTTTCTTGCACCCTGGCCGCTCTACGTACGTGTACATGCTACGTGCGCGCCTCTACTACGACACGTACGCCTCTACTACGACACGTGCGCGCCTCTACATCCACCAGTATATATGTACGTACACGTTCGCGACCAGAATGACAACGCTACGTACGCTTCGACCAGGTGGGTCCCGACTGTCAGGCACTTCCTTGCCTGCGAAGATGTAGCTGGTGGGTCCCAGCAGTCAGGGGGCGAATCGTTTTTTTTGCCCGGACGCACTTCCTTGCATGCGGAGATGTAGCTGGTGGGTCCCAGCAGCAGGGGCAAACGTTTTTTTGCGAAATACGGTGGCCCGTCCGGTGGGTCCCTGCTGTCAGTTGGAGAAATAATTATTTTGCACATAATAAGGAGGCACTTCCTTGCTGCGGCCGTGGACCCAGCTATCAGCCTCTCCACGTACAGTCCACGTCCGATGGAAGCCGTTCCTTGACCACGCTGACCACGCCGCACCGAGAGCACCAGGGCGGTGGACGACGGCGAGGCCTAGGAAGGGGACGATGCGGATCTGGGGAAGACGCGACAATGGATGCCCACGCGTAGAGGAGTACGAGGGTTCACTGGTTCACTGCAGTGTGAGGCTGTCGTCGCCGCAGAATAACAGGGGGTGTGGGTGAGTAGAGGGATGGCCTGGCCAGCGGTGGGAGTAGTAGGGGGCGGTGAGGCCTCCGCCGCATCGCAGCCGGCCATGGGAGGCAGGAGCACGAGGCACGACCGGCTCTGCTTTGGGCGGCTGGAGTAAGAAGACCAGAGGTTGAAGAAGCACTATGGCCGTTGGATGGACATCATACGGTCACTGGAGCTAGAATCATGCATATATTGACTAAGTTGACAAAGCCCTCCGTCCCCGTCAACTTAGTAGGCCCACAAGTCAGCCTGCCACTATACTAGGTCCCAGCTAACAGGGGGAGTATTCATTTTTTTGTGCGTAATAAGAAGGCACTTCCTTGCGTGCGAAGATATAGCTGGTGGGTCCGAGCTGTCAGCGGCGGTAACGTTTTTTTCGCGAAATACAGAGGCCCTTTCGGTGGGTCCTTGATGGCAGGTGGAGGAATCATTATTTTGCACGTAATAAGGAGGCATTTCCTTGCGTGCGGCCGTGGACCCAGATGTCGGCCTCTCCATGTACAGTCCACTTTAGATGCATGTCGGTCATTGGCCACGTTGACCAGGCCGCGCCGAGAGCACCAGGGCGGTGGACGACGGCGAGGACTAGGAAGGGAACGACACGAAGGCAGGGAAGACTCGGCAGTTGTTTCCCACGCAGAGGGGAGTACGACTGTACGAGGGTTTACTGGTTCGTCTGCCATTGCCGGAGAATAACAGCAGGTGTGGGTGAGTAGAGGGATGGCTAGGCCAGCGATGGGAGTACGGTGGGGCAGTGAGGCCTGCGCGGCAGCAGAGCCGGTCGCGGGGAGGAGGGAGCAGGCAGTCCCGTCGGCGCTTGTTTGAGCGGCTGGAGCAGGAAGAGCATAGATTGAAGAGGCACGACGGCCATTCGATGGACATCGTACGGTCACTTGAGCTAGAATCGTTCATATTGACTAAGTTGACAAAGCCCTCCGTCCCCGTCAACTTAGTAGGCCCACAAGTTAGCCTCCCACCATGGTGGGTCCCAGCTAGCAGGGGGGTATTCATTTTTCTGTGCGTAATAAGGAGGCACTTCCGGTGGGTCCGAGCTGACAGCGGAGGGAACGTTTTTTCACGAAATACTGTGGTCCGTCCGGTGGGTCCCAGCAGTCAGGGGCAAACTTTTTTTTACGAAATACGGTGGCCTGTCCGGTGGGTCCCAGCAGTCAGGGGGAAATGTTTTTTCCATAAAATACTGGTGGCCCATCTAGTGGGTGCCTGCTGTTAGGTGGAGGAATAATTATTTTGCGCGTAATAAGGAGGCACTTCCTTGTGGCTGCTGTGGACCCATCTGTCAGCCTCTCCATGTATAGTACTCTTCTGATGGAAGTCAGTCGTTGACCACATTGACCACGCCGCGCAGAGAGCACCATGGAGGTGGGACGGCGAGGCCTAGGAAGGGGACGATGCGGAGCCGGGAAAGACGCGGCAGTGGATGCCCACGCGGAGAGGAGCACAAGGGTTCACTGGTTCGGCTGCGGTGTGAGGCTGCCATCGCCGCAGAATAACAGGGGGAGTGGGTGAGTGGAGGGATGGCCTGGCCAGCGGTGGGAGTAGTATGGGGACGATGAGGCCTCCGCGGCAGCACAGCCGGCCACGGGAGGCAGGAGCATGCGGCACGACCGGCGCTGCTTTGGGCGGCTGGGGCAAGAAGACCAGAGGTTGAAGAAGCACTACGGCTGTTGGATGGACATCCTTGACCACGCCGCGCCGAGAGAACCAGGGCGGTGGACGACGGTGAGGCCTACGAAGGGAACGACACGGAGCTGGGGAAGACACGGCAGTGGCTGCCCACGCGGTGGAGAGTACGAGGGTTGGCTGGTCCGGCTGTCGTCGCCGGAAAATAACAGGAGGTGTGGGTGAGTAGAGGGATAGACAGGCCAGGGATGCGAGTATGATGGGGCCGTGAGGCCTGCCCGGCAGCACTGCCGGCCACGGGAGGCGGGAGCAGGCGGTTCCGACGCGGCTGGTTTGGGTGGCTGGGACAGGAAGATCAGAGACTGAAGAAGCACGATTACTGTTAGATTGACATTTAACGGTCCGATGCTAGTAGAGTCGATTGTTGACTAAGTTTCTTTTTTGAGAAACCTTGTGTACGCATGAACTTAGTAGGCCCACAAGTCAGCCTCCAAATCTGTGGCAAACAACATAAAGCCCATTTGCTATTTTTTATAATTTGTAGCCCATTTGCTAATTCTGAAGGAATTTATTACAGCCCATTTTCTGCCCAGGACCACGGTCAAAAAGTTCAACCTTATTTTGCATATTTCGGTGGAGTCCGAACTGCTGTAATCCCGAAATGATAAACATTTTTAAGAACTTATTGATTTGCCAAAAAATCGTTTTGTTTTTGTAAGCAAATAAAACGTGGGACAATTGAGTTGGTTTAAGGGAAAACCAGTGGTAAAAAATCAGCGCTGGGTGGGAAAAAACAACAAAAATAAGGATGTAAATATGAAAAGGGAATTTTATGTGGTTTCAATATAATGATATGTGTATATGAACTAGTAAAACTATAGGTAGAGATTAGAAAACGGATGTAGGACATGCGTTTCAAGAGGATAATAGAACTGGGTTGTGTGTTTGATTCAGTAAAAAAAACTGTCTGCGGATCTTGTAAGACAAAATATAACTAACGCTGGCGGGCCAGAGGCCAGTAGATACCTGCTGGATCTTTGTGCCCCGTTGTCGTCATGGGTTGGGCCTGTTAAAAACAAAACCAACCCTGGGCGGTCTACAGCCCAGTTGAAACTTGCTCGACTTGAAAAAACAATATACGTGCTCAATAAATGAGAGAATTCTGCAAGTACAGACTGATAACTGGGATGCAGCATGGATATTGTTTTTTTATCGTGATAATAAGTGCATGCACTTGTTTCGAAAAAATTGGAGAACTGGGAATTCGAATGACGGGTGCTTATGCTACCCATCAAATAAAAATCAGGTGCCTGAAAATTCGTTTCGAAACAAATAATTCAGCTTTATATCCACGTCGACCCTCGGCATGATGGTTGGAAGAAAATGCAAGTTCATACCAAAAGATCATTAACAACAATACCAACTTGCGGACGGCAAGGTAGTACAACTACCAATACCAAACTTACTTATAATCTTTTTACTCCTGGCCCTAGTGTTCGTCTGGTAGAAAATCTTGCAGAGGACCAGCTCCCACTCCTTCTCTTGCTCCAGGTCCCCGAGGTGGTACTGGTGCATCACCCAGTTGGTCCTCTGCTGGTCGAAGTTCTTGTTGGTGTGCAGCACCAGAACCTTTTTTGCTGCCCGTCTGTCGGCCGTTGACCATCACCGGCAAGGTATTGCCGGTCTTGTGCCACATCGCGTGCATGCCGCACTCCGACTGTATCTTGCAACGCGTCCACGTGCCCCTTTTGAACGCCCTGGAATTGCGCTGGAAGAAATGCTTCCTTAGGCCACTCAGTGTGATACCTGCAGTATTGTGGAATACAGGTTTTAGTGTACCTAGTTGGCATTTTCATAACATCTTTGGCATGTTGCAGTCACTTGTTTCACTTTTTATTAACTGTCAAATTGTAATTGCTTCACCAGGTCTGCGTCTAAAAAGAAAAATAGAGCTATAAACAAATGAATATGTTTGTGCAAGTAGACGGCCGATCGGTGTCTTACCTGGAAGTTTCTCAGGTTGGGTGTAGCATATGTCGTGCTCACTGTCGATGGTTGGTATGAACAAATCGATGAGAGACTGAAATCTCGCGCTGTCAGCACTCACTTTGGCCTCAAGGTGCTCGATCAGCTCCTGATCCGTGGGATCGAACTTGACGCCAGCCGCCAGCACCGGCCAATCCTTCTTCGACTTGCATCGGTAATTCCAGTTATATGGTACTCAATGTATGATCAATCAACTGTTTTAAGTGAATGATGAAAGATTTTGACATATAAGTGGTACTCCAAATCTGAAGTCCAGAATACCCGAACACGCCATCGGGATTCTTGTGTCACCTCACGCGTAGCGTGTTGTCACGTCAATTCAATGTGTGGACATGATGAATAATTTGACCGACGTATACTAGTACTGCTACTGTACTGGAGTACTTACTAGTCGTATTTAGTGTCACAATTTATACATAGGTTTAACTAACAAGTACGCACTTGAAGCCTAACTGATATATATATATGGCTTCTGCACAGCATCTCCATCATCATTATCAATACATCCTACGCAGGTGAGTTAGGATGCACTTGATCCCAGGAAGGTATCTACTCCCTCCGTCCCATAATATAAGAGCATTTTTGACACTAGCATAGTATCAAAAACGCTCTTATATTATGGGGCGGAGGGAGTATCCTTCAAACCAGAGGAGTGCTTCAAACTAACAACAGTACATAATATCCAACAAAAGAGGGCCATGCTACAGCAGCAGAATACATGGCTCAGTCTAGATATCGGCACGAATCAAGTTGTGCATATTTGCTGTTGGCATGAACCACATCGCCGCATGTCGGGTTTGCAAAAGCCATCCATCGCATGGAAGCTTGATGCCTTTCACACACTGAAGATTATCTGGCAACAAGCTGTGTCGATGAATCTCTAGATATGGTGATTCATGAAACCCATGGTATGATGTGTAAACATAGCCCCCTTCGCGAATGGAAGTTGCATAGCACAGTAATCATCGCCAGTGATATGATCGATGATTGGTTGGATGATCGGATAATTGAGCCCGAGGAGCAAGGAGTGGTTGCCGAGGCTGTAAACCCGCCTCCAGTTGAATACGCCTGGCCCAACGGAGCTGGGATCTTTCTCGAACACGAAGCAGCCATAGCCATCAATGTCACGAACGCCCCACGCATTGTACTGCATGTGGTTTGATGTAATGGTTTGGTCAATTTGGTACGTGCGAATGAGCATCAAATGACCGTCGTCAGCTGAACGAGCGATAAACCACCAGCCATCGGCTGGTATGGTTCCAAGTCCTGGAATCAGTAAGGCCAGCGCATTTGCGTCTGCTGCAACAATTCAAATTGGAGACCAAAAGGACAAAAATATGAAGGAAATATGCCCTAGAGGCAATAATAATGTTATTATTTTATTTCCTCATATCATGATAAATGTTTATTATTCATGCTAGAATTGTATTATCCGGAAACATAATACTTGTGTGAATACATAGACAAACCAAACGTCACTAGTATGCCTCTACTTGACTAGCTCGTTAATCGAAGATGGTTATGTTTCCTAACCATAGACATGTGTTGCCATTTGATTAATGGGATCACATCATTAGGAGAATGATGTGATTGACATGACCCATTCCATTAGCTTAGCACCCGATCGTTTAGTATGTTGCTATTGCTTTCTTCATGACTTATACATGTTCCTATGACTATGAGATTATGCAACTCCCGTTTGCCGGAGGAACACTTTGTGTGTTGCCAAACGTCACAACGTAACTGGGTGATTATAAAGGAGCTCTACAGGTGTCTCCAAAGGTACATGTTGGGTTGGCGTATTTCAAGATTAGGATTTGTCACTCCGATTGTCGGAGAGGTATCTCTGGGCCCTCTCGGTAATGCACATCACATAAGTCTTGCAAGCATAAAAACTAATGAGTTAGTTGCAAGATGATGTATTACGAAACGAGTAAAGAGACTTGTCGGTAACGAGATTGAACTAGGTATTGAGATACCAACGATCGAATCTCGGGCAAGTAATATACCGATGACAAAGGGAACAACGTATGTTGTTATGCGGTCTGACCGATAAAGATCTTCGTAGAATATGTGGGAGCCAATATGAGCATCCAGGTTCCGCTATTGGTTATTAATCGGAGACGTGTCTCGGTCATGTCTACATTGTTCTCGAACCCGTAGGGTCCGCACGCTTAAGGTTTTGATGACAGTTATATTATGAGTTTATGCATTTTGATGTACAGAAGTTTGTTCGGAGTCCCAGATGTGATCACGGACATGACGAGGAGTCTCGAAATGGTCGAGACATAAAGATTGATATATTGGAAGCCTATATTTGGATATCGGAAGTGTTCCAGGTGAAATCGGGATTTTACCGGAGTACCGGGAGGTTACCGAAACCCCCCGGGAGGTATATGGGCCTTAGTGGGCTTTAGTGGAAGAGAGGAGAGGTGGCCAGGGCTGGGCCGCGCGCCCCTCCCCCTAGTACGAATAGGACAAGGAGAGGGGGGCGGCGCCCCCCTTCCTTCTCTCTCTCCTCTTTCCCCCTCCCGAATCCTATTCCAACTAGGAAAAGGGGAGGAATCCTACTCCCGGTGGGAGTAGGACTCCTCCTGGCGCGCCCTCCTCCTGGCCGGCCGCACCTCCCCCTGCTCCTTTATATACGGGGGCAGGGGGCACCCCTAGACAACACAAGTTGATCCACGTGATCATTATTCTTAGCCGTGTGCGGTGCCCCCTTCCACCATATCCTCGATAATATTGTAGCGGTGGCTTAGGCGAAGCCCTGCGACGGTTAGTACATCAAGATCGATCACCACGCCGTCGTGCTGACGGAACTCTTCCCCGACACTTTTCTGGATCGGAGTCCGGGGATCGTCATCGAGCTGAACGTGTGCTAGAACTCGGAGGTGCCGTAGTTTCGGTGCTTGATCGGTCGGGCCGTGAAGACGTACGACTACATCAACCGCGTTGTGCTAACGCTTCCGCTGTCGGTCTACAAGGGTACGTAGATCACACTCTCCCCTCTCGTTGCTATGCATCACCATGATCTTGCGTGTGCATAGGAAATTTTTTGAAATTACTACGTTACCCAACAAAATAAACAATCATGTTCAGAGTATGTGTGGAATTAAGATTATTATAACAGTGACACATATCATAGACAGAGAATTGCAATGTCGTGGTCATAATCATACCCCAAGATAAAAAATAAGCCAATGGCTTTCATATTCTAGCAATATGTCATGGTTCAAACATCATGTAACAATGAGAGGAAAACAGCTATGACAGCGCCTACTCATATTCTACCATAGCACTTACTACTACTGTTCTCATATCAACTCTAAGCAATAACATGCGTTGTTATAAAAATCTTGTAAACGAGAGTAACATATAGCAATCATGATGTTATTCTCATAATATGTATTCTAACAATCATTAGATGCCAATTGTTCTCATATCAACTCTAACAATAACATGTGTGGTCATAAAAATCTAGGAAATGAGAGGAACATATAGCAATGATGTGGTTATAGACATGCTATGCATTCTAAATTTGTAACAAATGAACAGGCAGTCGTATTCATAAGGTAAAGATGAGATGAGATAGAACAATTACACGACGATAGATTCCACCAGTATAGGCAGCCAATCTGTGCGTCGACCGCGTAAACGATGCCATCATGCACTATAGCATCAGACAGAAATGTTGCCTCAACAGGATTGATGATGAGCCATAACCATGTATGGTGACCGGATTCCAGATAGACTAATCCCATGTTGAACAAGGCAACGAGCTTGTAATCCATGTAGTCTTCTGATGGTGTGGGCACTTCGCAGATTACAACTTTCTGCAAACAGAGGTCGAGCCAAAAGCTTGACGCGTCTCGTGCGTAGTAGGCAGGAGTGTCCGGCGGGCCGCGAGGCTCGATGGCGGCGGTATCCAACGATGGAAGGGTGATCTCTCGCTGGGTGTAGATATCCACGAGACAACACGGACTACCGGTGTGGTGGATGAGGACGATCCAGTTGGCCTTCATGCCCGCCCAGTAGTGGCCGCGCATGAAGGACGGGTGGACGAGTAGTGGTAGCTTGTCGAGGGGCACCACGGCAACCTCCGTAGGATCGTCAAGTCGGTGCCTGGGCCACCTGCGAGGATCGGGCATCAGCAAGCAAGGTGTCTTGAAAAGAGCCGGCCGGTTGCAGACGAGTAGATGGTACAAAGACACCGAGCATGCGGCCAGACGGACGGTGCTGGGTAGGTCCGTACGACTACAGATCTGCTCCAAGAGAACATCGGGGAGGGAATTCCAATCGCGGCTCTGCGTGTCAGTCGGTTCTGCCATTGGGGTTTTCGGTGCCTGCGAGCCAGCGAGGAAGTGGATTCGGGCGGGCGAGCGAAGAAGCTTCTCCTTGTGTGGCCGAGCAGTGAGCGGGGGGATATGGTATGCGCGAGCTACCAAGGAAGATGGCGCGGGCGGGCGAGCAGTGAGCGGGGGTAAATGGTGTGCGGCCGACGATGGGGAAGAGAGGAGGAAGAAGAAGAGATGGCAGTATTGGGTAAGGCTGATTTAGTAACACCAACACGCTGGTTCAGCTTATTAATTACGTGTCCCATCTGCTGCAGTGTGTATTGTCACTTCACTGCGAAGACTAGTTGAATAGTTCTCTCTGACCGAGATGGGGAATAATGGATCGCGAGGACTTCCTTTCTACAGTATCCCTATGCCTCTACGCTCACTTCACTCATTTTTCTCCGTACCTAGTCACTTGTTGAAATCTGTAGAAAGACAAATACTCCGTATTTGGGAACAGAGGGAGGCTTTTACTCCATACTATTTGGGAATAGAGGGAGTATCACCATATGGAGGGAACAGAGGAAGCTTGAAATATGAACATGTCAATGGGAGGGAGTAAGCCCCATGCATGCAACATGCAACACTCACACGTACACATGGACGCACGCAACACTCACGCACCCATGCGGCACACAGCACACGACGCAACACACATGCTCACGCTCAAGTGCTCAACCTACTCCCTACGTCCATGAAAGACTGTACATTTAGAGATTTACACATTGACCAGGGTATAATTAACACCCAAAACTAACAGACTTATGTGTGCATGCGACCATTGAGATAAGAAGATTAAATGAAGGCCGTTGCATGTTGTAATTAAGGATAGACATGTAGCCTATACCTACAGCACAAGTTGGTGAATTAGTCAATCAATATCGATTTAGATTAAAGGCTAAATGCATTGGAAGTGTAGATGTACATCATGTACTACACTCTTTGTTTTATAGCCGATGTACACTCTTTGTTGGAAGACCGAGGGAGGACACGTACATGCACTCACATACACAGCCAGGGTGGTTCGCGCACAAGGGTTGGACTCGTGTCGCGCCTGCGTAAAGTTTTGTTTAACTGATTTCTTTGCTCTGCCAACTGACACGTGGGACCCAGAAACCAGGTGACAATTTAACCAGTCAACAAAGTGCCACGTCGACTATGTGGCCGGTTAGTAGGGTGCAATACGGTGCTCTACGATGAGCTAGTGATCATATAATCGCCGCAAAACTATATATAGTGACCGTAAAGAGCGTATTGTTACATACGTTGACCGCCAGTGTATTTTCTCGTTTCAAATTAAGCCATATTAATCGGAAAGGACGCGGTATGGACTACTACTACTAGTACTAGTACTGCTTTGATGTGTCCTGTCAACTCGCCGAACAAGGAGAAGCTTGCTTACTACGCCTCTCCCCCGCCCACGCGCGCGGTGGTTCGCATGACGAGGAGAGGGTTTTGACTATAGTGCCCTCTCCCTCTCCCTCGCCCTCACGGTGGACGTGCAGCAATTCAATCGGTGTCAGATTGCCAGAAGCATATTGTACTATAGTATCATCATTGTTGGACCTTCCAAAGAGGCGAAGAGCCAAGTGCAAGGTTCACACGAGTACGAACTGTTGAACCTCCCGAAGAGGCAAAGAGCCAAGCGCAATGTTTTATAGGAGTTATCGTCCTAGTAGGAGTGTACTACAACTATAGCGAACGATGCTGCTGTATGATGCCGCCACATCACATATATCCAAAGCTGTGCCACCTTTTTTTCTCAAAGAGCGTGTTGGAGCCCGTGCAACAACTACACAAGTTGCACATACACATAACACATTTACTAGTAATAAATTCTAAAGGACAAATGCCAGTATGCCACACAAGTTCATCTCCAATTCATGTGATAAATTTGTGCACGACTAGTCTACATATATTCACAGTGCTACCGTTCACAATTACCGTACTCCACTTACACGTTATAGATGGGCTACATGTCCTCCTCCAGGTTCCAGTCCCAGGTGTTCTTCATGGATGGCACGATCCATAGCGGTGGGCAACGGGAATCATTTTCGCAGCTTTCTAGTCCGGTTCCACACGATGGAGACTCATCCAAGTTGAAGCAACATAAATCCCGGGATAGCGTGTCCCAGCATGTCGTTCATCCGGCGGTGCGCACTAAAGACACAACCATGCTTCATGAACGGCAGGCCTTCCGTGTCGTGCACGGAAGGTGGCATCCGCTTCACAATGGGGTAGTTGTCCCCGATGAAAAGCGAGTACTCTCCAAGAGTGTTCCTCGGCACCCAGTAGCATCACGGGGGTCGAACTCGGCGCCGTTCATCTGGTACACGCGGCATCCCAGATCTGGACACATGGTGATGTACATAGTCAAGGTCCATGCATAATAATGTTGTGCTCAAATATGGCGGTCAGTAATACTGTGCAGCAAATAGTACTACTCAGGTATAGAGGAAGTAAAATAACCGGCTTATTATATATAGCCACTCTTGGCTACATGGATGAGATAGTAAGACATGGAAAAACAAAAATGGTGGCAACTAGTGGGTTCAAGTCTTCAAGGGCCTAGCTAGCTATACGCGTCCTCCAAGGTAAAAAGTACTCCTACTAGTACTACAAAGTATACTACTAGTACAACAATGAAAGAGAAGGCGAGCGGGTTAAAAAATGGAATACCTGGGTAGATGGTGACGGTCCGATCGTGGTAGATTGTGTGACCATGTTGCACATCAGTGGTACCATGGGTAACGACTGCTAAGATAGTTGATCCCAATATGCCAAAGTCAGCTACAAGGTTCCAGGTTAGACCGAATCGCGGATGCAAATGCACATCCAGGATCGGCGATCTTATTTTGATCGGGGGATGACTGGTCCCTGCAAAATAATGGAGTACCGTTAGGGATGCAAATGATGGTTTGTGCATTCCGTTTGTAATCTCCCGTATCGTAGGATGGCAACCAGATGAAACAAGTCCCCTGGCTTGTCACCGCGAAGTGCGGCCTAGATGGCGCACGGCGTCTTCGAACGTGTAGGGGTACAAATCTGCCGCCGCCAACATGCGCCAGCCTCTGCCGTTACTGCCTCTTGCATTGATGGCAATCCTTATGTCGAACACCAGATGAGATAGTAATCGTCGTAGCCGCGTCGCTTTGTCGGCGGGTCCGCAATTGCTATCTTCTTCAATCTCATGTAGGCATCATCATACGTATTCAAGCCCAGCCAGTCCGGAAGGCCGATCCCAATGGTGGAGAAGGGGTCTACCGGAACGGCCGCACTGCTGTGGATGTTGTGCAAAATGATGGTGGTATCCGGCCGGAGGTATGCAAGCCAATCTTCGTTGGCACGACCCAGACCTATATATAAGACGGTGGGCAGCGGAGAAATTACGGGATGGAAATGGAATAACTAAGTACTACATGATCAAACTCCATTACTGACCTGCTCATCGGACAAAATCCGACTACCTCTCAACGTCGGCAACTCTAGCGGAGTCAACGTGCAACCATGGCCAGGGAGCGGTGGACTGTTCGAAGGATTGTCCCATAGAAGAACCTTCTCCTCGAGGACGCATGGAAGACCAACAAGCATGGCCTGTTTAAGCAGCGTCTTGAAAAAGTTGGTGTAGGAAGCACCGAGTCTTGCGGCGGTGAGGACGTCGGAGCGGCGTGCGATTTCTCCCACAGGATCATCGTCCAAGGTCTCCCAGCCCCGACGAGGAGGAGAACCGCCTGGCGAATCCATGGGAGCAGCGACGAACTGCCTTCTCTTCGGGGGGAGGGGAACTGGCAAGGAGGAGATAAGAGCGTAGTACCGCAGGGCCTCGTCCCTTCCAACTGTAGATCGTTCCTCGGCGAAGGGGTGAGGCTATTATTTACTACCAGTACTCCCTCCGAATTCTTTTTACTCTGCGCATAAGAGCAGACCCGGATACCAAGGCAGGGGCTCGCTGCATGCTTTCTGGACGGAAATACCCCTGGCGCATGGATGGGAGGAGCTAGCAGCTATAAATGCCCCATGCAGCCCATTGGCTGTCCGCCCGCGTTCTCCTCTCTCTGCATGCTGCATGGATGTCTCCCTCTCTCTCACATGACTGCATGCGGTGGCGCTGGCCTATGAGAAGCTCGCGTGGAGATAGCAATCTTCTCTCCAGAAGAGATTTTTTTGAAAGAAAGGGATTATGGAACGTTATGGGATTGCATTATACTGTAAATAATAGCACTAGTAAGAAATTTTTGGCACTAGGTAGTAGTTTTTGGCGTGGATTAAGAAATTTTGGGTATGTTTTTGCCATTTTTGTACACGCCAACTAGTGTCAAAAAACGTCTTACATTATGTGACGGAGGAGTACGTACTCGTACTGTAGCAGTACTAGTACTACTTTTCTCAACTAGTAGTGCGATGTACTGTACTTCTAGTCTAGTCTAGTATAGTGCACCAGTTTTGAACTCTTGAATCTCAGGGCCAAGGAGCTACAGTTGGAAGTGGAGGGTACTACTGTTCTCTAGAACCATCGCGTTACTATCAATGCAGGGGAAGTACACCTGCGTAGTGGCCTAGTGGGTACTCTCGGTGCTCTATTCAGCCGCTCCTCTCACGTAGCTGGCCTACTCAGCCGCTCCTCTCACGCACACACTAGCAGCCTGTTTATCAGCGATGGTTACTGCGGGGGCAGAACATTTGAGTTATTTGATACAGCGAGACTAGGCTTTTCGCTTCCATTTGTGGAGGTGTAATGGATCTCGTCGAACTTTGTTAGTAGTTCCTTCTTTATGAATGAGATGAAGCAAAGCTTTTGCCTCCGTTTCAAAAAAACACATCAAGAGGAATTTCTTTTATAGTAGAGCCATAATGGAGTGAAGTCCATGCGTGCAACGCCACAAGCTACAGAGTAGTAGTACTTCCTCCATCTAGGTGTGTAAGTCATCTTACGTTGTGCATCGCGACCAAGGCGGAGAGGAAAACGAGAAAACTTAATGTCTTTTTGCTAATTAATAGCATTGCATGCAATGAACTAACCACTGCATGTTATGTTTGGTAGTCTCAAGTCATTGGTTGATATGCCACAAAACAAAAAACGAGAAGGGAGTTAATGTACGGTGCCTAAGTATTTTGATTATTTGGTTTTTGTAAGGTGACTTACACACCTAGACGGAGGGAGTAGAGCACTTTACGTACAGAGCCATATTGCATAGTTCCCAATGCCCCGCCAGGCTTTTCCGGCTCCTCGGGCTTAATTGGGAGGCGCTAGTTTAAATATGCTACTAGCTGATGAGGAAGCTGCAAGCGAGGTGCGGCTAGGGCGAGCACGCGAGCCACGGGATGCTGGGAAGGAAAACCCGTTCACGTGGCTAGGCTGTCCAGTGCACCCAGATTGTGGGGCCGCACGTCCGTTTGACTTCAAAACTCAAACTACCCGTGTAAAATATTGGCTCGCAGGAAGTGTAGTAGTACTATTTTAAAAAAAAGGCCGCCGTGCGTTCGGCCGGGATCGAACCCACAAAACGAGGTATACACTCCGCGACCACTAGTAGTACTCGTTGGAGTACAACGCAACCTAGAATCGCCTTTTGTCGCTAGTAGTACGTACATTGTTCCTTACAAGAAACCCCTATCATCTGCTGCTGGCTATAAGCCAGTGCCATGTCATCTACAGCCCATCTTATAGCCAACATGTACAATAATAGATCAAAAGAGTGTACTACTTTTTTATTATGTGGCCCACTTCTCATTCTCACAAAGTGCCTAGGAGCACGTGCTAGAGCTGGCTCTTCACGAAGAGCCCGCTTACCTTCTCTCTCCTCTTCTCTTTCCTCCAACTAAGCAGAAATATACTAGTTTATTTCTTATAGCCCGCTGACTCAGCTCTATTGTACTTGCTCTAATAATGCAAGAAACCACTAAAATGCCAAGAAACTACTACCACTTGCATACGTGGCAGACTTAAGATAAGACTACCTTATCAACCATTGTACATGCTCTTACCAACAAAAATCCTCGAGTGACCTCCTACCTCCGGCCCGTCCACCTAGTCATCCTCGGCCATGGGACGCAGCTACCGCCGCCGGCAGAAGGCGAGGTCAAAACCGCCGGCGGTGCGGAGCCCATGTTGCGGCAGCCCGGATGCCAGCTCCGTCCGCTCGCGGCCGCTAGCTAGCCAAGATAGCTCCGTCCAGCTGCTTGTCTGCAAGGTTTGCTAGCTAGATTGGCACGGCAGCGCGGCGGCTTGCTCGCGCGCGCCGCGCTAAGGCCAGCCATCTGGCTCGAGCGAAGGCCAGCGCGGCGGCTTGCTCGCTCGTGAGTCACGCTCGGGCCAGCCTGCCCCTGCGGAGGCCAGCGCGGCGTCCGGCCCGTCCGGCGGAGCGGCGGCCAACTCGCTCATCACCGGCGCCACCGACGAACACGCATCAGTACTGTTTGAAGTAATGTTCAGGAAAAATAATGATTTGAGGGGGAATAACAGGATAGAAGGTCAGATGTGGGTCCCTCGTGTCAACGGTCAAACAAAATGTGTTGGTTTAAGCTGCCTCATCAGCACGGACGTGTGGGCCAACCCTGTCATAAATGGGTTTAAACGAACCTAATCGGTAGGAGTACTAGGTAGTTTTTGGCGTGGATTAAGAAATTTTGGGTATGTTTTTGCTATTTTTTGTACAATAGATTCTTCCTAGGGCTGGTTGAAAGTGGTAGTTTTTTGTTAAATACTCTACATATTGTAAGTAGGAGTGAAAGTTAAGCTTTGGAAGCCAATAAGCAAGGCTAGTTACATAGTGCATATGTGTACATGATTGAAAGTAAATATCAACCATGAGTGACTAATATCTTGATGGAAAACTCGAAACTATGGAATACTAGGAAAAAATGCATGGTTGGAAATACTAGCAATGTTCATGTCCGTTGCAACGAATCATAATTAGAATAATACTTATTCACAAACTTGGTACAAAACACTCTAATTTTGATATACATATGTCACTAGAGATATATTATGTTTCAATTAGAATATATTCCTTGGGCTGTTTTGGTGAGGTCAGGGAGGGATGTGGTTGGTTTTAAGATACTAATTATGGGTTTTTCTGCAAATTGGTAGACAAGTGGGATGTTGGTGAGAAAAGGCAACAACTTACCTCACAATCGTTAGATGTAGATCTAATGGTCAGAAACGACGGATGGCAGACACACCAGCATCACCAACTTAGTCTTGTGTAGGAGTACTAGCAAGATCCGTGCATTGCACGGAACATCAAGATGCATTTTTTTATAAAACACTTGTTGTGATTGACCCTTGCGGGAGTAATCCCATGTGTAAAAACTAATGATATCTCGAGAAATATGAGATAAGGTGAAGAGGAGTGGGGTGTGGTGGTGGTTGGTGGTCGGACTGAGCGGAGGCATGGGGATTGACGACGCCGGCAGCGGCCACCAGGCCAGTTTGTTCCAGAGGCTTCCTTTCTTAATTTGCTCAACAATGAGGTTTGTTGGAGATAAGGATGAACGAGGGAAGGCCTTGTCTGCAAATGTGGAGAGGGGTGCGGGTATCTTTTAGTTTAATTTCCATCCGTCAGATATAGATCGGACGGTCTATATTGCAAGATGGCACACGTACCATCATCACCAACTCGGTTTTTTATAAGAGAAGAAATATAAGTATGGAGATACAAACGTATTATCGATACTTGCTTCCGTAAACTAGCATCTACATTCTATTCAACGCCTCGGCATGTGGGGCCTTAG
This sequence comes from Triticum urartu, assembly GCF_003073215.2. Lineage (NCBI taxonomy): Eukaryota > Viridiplantae > Streptophyta > Magnoliopsida > Poales > Poaceae > Triticum > Triticum urartu. The sequence goes on from NC_053023.1 coordinate 353,430,680, forward strand.
CACAATGACTTCTCGACTGTGTAAAAAAAGATTTTCCCGTCGCCGACAAGGAGGGGGTGACGGCGCGCTTTTTGGCTTGCTCTAGTCCTAGTAGTCATACTAGGTGGTCTAAGCACGTGTAGATTTATTCTTTTTCACGTCTCGTGTTCGCCGTACTGCCACGACTGTTCATGAATATGGTAAGTTATTCACGGGGAAACCCTTGTTGAGCGTGTTTGCGAGAGAGAGAGAGAGAAGTGTGCGTGTGTGATATGTTAGAGACTGAGGCAATGATAACAGATTCTTTGTGTCTATGTGTGTGGAGGATAGAGAGAGACATGTACATGGGGCTTTGTGTTGTGTAACGTGGAGACACATATACATAATTAGAGAGTGAGTGTGTGAGATACACATGCGGACATGAGGAGAGATGAGGATCCAGGATAAATGGGTGTTTGTGCGTGTCTGTGTGTGTTTGTGCACGCGTTTGTGTGTGAGAGGGAGAGAGTGTATGTGGAGTAGAGAGACCACTGATGATGTAAACCTAGTATAAGGGAAGGGGGAATGGTGTGACATGTGTAGTAGCGAGATAGCACGGGTGCGGGCGGGGGGAGCAGACTATTTGGAAGAGACATCGAGTGTGTGTGTGGGAGAGGGGTGTGAGACGAGAGAAAGAGATAGCTAGCGATGGAGAGAGAGAGGAAGAGAGGGGGCGAGAGGGTCGTTTGTGTCCATAAATGGCGTATAGATAGGGAGACAATGTTGATGTTGTCCGAAATTGGCCTATGAACGGAGACGCAAGGGAAGCGAGTCATCGTGTGTGTGATAGGGACTTCATGAGAGATCTAGAATAGATGGTGTAGAGAACAATGTGCGAAATCGAGAACGATTATACATTAGGGAGCTATGCAAAGAGTCACGACATATATGTATACAGGGAAGGAGCTGGGGCGGGTCCGCATGTGGGGAGGATAGAAAGAGGAGATTGGTGCACAAGGAGACAAAGTGTGCTTGTTTGTAGTCGGGGTGGTGTGTGAGGTGAGTGCGCGAGACCTAGAGAGTGAGGGAAGAGATGTGTGCATGCCCGAGAGACAAAGTGATAGAGACCTATGTTGGGGTCCGGACTTTACAAGAGAGAGGGGTGTTAATGTGCTCGTGTGTTGGTGTTTGGGGGAGAGAACGACTTCTCTATGTGTGTGTGTGTGTGGTGGTGGTGGTGGGGGGGGGTTGACTTCAGATAAAGAGTGAGGTGTCTATATTTGAGGGACTTTAGCGTAATTGAGATATTGTGCACTCATGGTTGATCAATTTGTTTCACAGTTTGTACTATGAGATAACGATACTTTTGAACATGCGTGATATACCTTGATGTACCAGAATTACAAACCTAAGATTGGAATTTTGGAATTCGACTCCATCATTAGCTTTTGTAATTCATTTAAACGGAGGTACATTTTTTAAGCCGGGATTTCGTGATTTCAAATTCATATATCAAACCTAGAGATATACACATACGGGCATGTTCAAACTTTATAATCATCCACTTTATTCATACACATACACATTTTTGCTTTTGTCATCATATTTAGGATAAACACATTTGGAATTTCATTTGAATTGGACCGTATGATGGTATTTGCTTGTAGTAGCTCAATG
>NC_053023.1:353433314-353470298 GCF_003073215.2 Triticum urartu
AAGAGAGCGATGCTGTGGAGCTTTGTATGGTGAATAATTGTTTGACTCAGAGTGTATCCAACCTACTGAATTCGAAGATCATGGCATTTCTAAATCATAATCATATATAAAGGTGGAATAAATCTTTGTTGTGGTTTTGAAGAAATAAATAACAAAACGTATAATTATCTGTGGATATTCGTAATCGAATACAAATTGGATTTGAATTTAGTTTGCCAGGTCCCAGGGCAAACATGAATGCTAATTCTCCCAAGTTTTGAACGAAGCGGCTAAACACCCACTATAATTTGTGGGATGCTCGAAGCAAGTGTTTGCGAGATGAAAATTATTGTCTAACCCTGACACTTGACATTCTTATCGACAGGATTTACACTGTTGTCGATAGGGGTAGACTAGTAACTTCAATCAGACGTGACACGACGGCCTCTGAGCCCATTCAGACACGGTGGGCGCCAAACATGGGCGGCAAAACACATTGGATTCAAGCTCGTCCGAAAGACATGTGTCTCTTCCTCCATTTCCCCATTCATACACGATGGGCGGCAAAACAAACTCTCCTCGTCCGAAATCTATGTAGGCTAATATTTTAAATAGGGGCAGATGTGTAACTTCCATCAGACGTGACACAACCGCCCTACCTGTCAGCCCCGTTCATACACCATGGGTGCCAACCGTGGGCGGAAAAACACCCTCTCCTCGCCCGAAATAGTTACCGGCAAATATTTGGGAGATGCGAGATTACCGTCCTATCCCCAACCGACGCGATGTCCGAAATTTTAAACGAGGGATAAGTTCGTAACTTTCCCCCATTTCAGAGAAGCGTGTCCCAAAGTTTGAGATCCCCCTCCCCTCCATTTCCCCATTCATACACCATCGGCAGCACGACAACCTCCGCACTGCGGCCAGCCTCCTCTGTCCGCCACCCCATCCTCCACCTTGCCGGAGCCACTACCCCTACCCCGTCGTCCACTGCAAGAGATGGACGTCTCTCATCCACGGCGCTGGACCAGCATCCTTTCATCGCCTCCTCTCGCTTCATTGGCGCCATCGTCAACCTTGCCGTTGCCGCTCCTATGACCGCCTCGTCCACGGCAACAGGATATATCCCCCGACCCGGCCGTCTGCCGTCGAAAGTCTTCTTCCCCGCCGCCGATAGCCATCGCACCCGCAGCACCCTCAACATATCAGCATATGACTACATGGCGTCGCAAGAGAGGTGGTACTCTTCCATATGTGCTTAAGTTATTGATCTCACCCGGAAAATAGATCATAATTTGTTTACTGTACTTTTCTTGTCCGTACCAAATTGTAGTGGCTAGTTGAAAGCAAACATTGGTTGCGAAGTTGCTTTGTCCGGTTTTCACCTTCAGATCTGCCATGGCATGGGCACTATACTCGTAAAGCTTCTGGTTTCCCCCCTTTATATTCACTACCATCACCGTAGGTGCTTCGTGTCATGCTAGCACTGCTCCTCAAGACCTCAACCCAAAGCTTACGTGTTGAAATATGAATCTGATATGATGCTCATATCACTAAAATAGAGAATGTTTAATTGGTCACCTAATGTTCCTATATTCATTTCGAAAAGCATGTGCGCCACCCACTGGTCCAGCTAGTTCCACTTTCCTGATTTTTCTCTTGATGCTTAGGGTTTTCCCCTTTTATCTACTCTACTATGATCTGCGTAGGTGCTTTCTGTCGTACTAGCATTACTCCACCCTTCAAGCTAAACAACACAACACTCAGAATTCGAAAGCTTAGTTGTTCAAATATGATTGTGATATGATACTGATATTAGTTAACCGACACATTTAATTGGTTAGCTAAAGGTCCCACTTGAGTTTCCAAATGCATGTCGCGACATATAGAGAGACAGCATAATTGCATTTCTTTGTCACTTGTTGACCATACTTTCTTGTCCATACCAAATCTTAGTTGTTATTTCAAAGCAAACATCGGTTGCTAACTACCCTTTGCGCGGTTTGCAGCTTCAGATCTGCCATCCCACTGCCATGGTCAACACTGTACTCATCATGCTCATTTTTTTCCCATTTTATGATGACCACAATCAGCCTACGTGGTTCGTGTCGTAATAGCACTGCTCCACCCATCAAGCTAAACAAGTTTAGTTGTACAAATTCATATCTGATATTATTGCTGATATTAGTAAAACTGAGAGATGTTTAATTGGTTAGCTAAATGTTCCTACTTTAGTTTCGAAAACCATGTAAGCCACATATGGAGAGACCGGAAAGAATAGTATTTCTCTGTGCGCTCTGGTTCATCATGGGTGGCCAACCGACATTGTATCAAAAGACTTGTAATATCTTCAATCTGCTTGCTCTTCTGCTCTTCTTTAAGATGATACTCTTCTCTTGCGGTCGACTGGTCAGGTCGAGTTGTTCTCCCTTAGTATACTTTGAATCTGTCAGGTCAGGTCGACTTGTTCTTCTTTACTATATGTTGAAGCTATCATCTGCGAAGTGTCATCACTTCTGGAGCTCTCATATTTTGAGTAGTAGGCCACATTATATTAATGCACACAACAAATTACAGCATGCATGGCATCTTTTAAAAGAATTGCAGAGATAGCACAAAGGGGTTTACAGGGAGGCAGTATTGGATTAGAATCACTTCTGCATTACAAAGAAAATCTCACTTGTTTTTATGTTTTCATGCATGTCAGATATTGAACATTATCAAAATGAATATGAGAATGGGCGCACGAGAGGAATATTGCGGAACGATCCACTGGCTAACAAACTTGGCATGGTGGAGGATGGCCTATCTTATTCACCCATCAAGGTGCTTGCTCTAACTTTGCAAAGTTGTATTGGTCGCACATATTTTGCATCTGACCTCTTGCATTACTTCTACTTTGTTACACCATCTGCTTAGTTTAAGCATCATATATGAGTATATGCCATACCTATCCATTTTCTGTACCTATTCCATGTGTCGTCACACTATGTTTTTCCAGTCAAATGTTGTTCTTTCGTAATAGATGTCCAAAAGGAAGAGGGTGAGTGCAGATCCTCAAGGAGTACAAACTAGGTATTTGGAAAAGGTAGTGATACCTGTTAAATCAGATAGATCAGCAGCCACAGAAAACACAGGCCCAACTGTACCACACTTTACCCCTACTCCAGTGGCCAAACCCCTATTAGAACTGCTGGGAGCCCAGCGTCAGGTACTGTCTATGATATCAATTCAAAATTTGAACTCCTAATTTCTGCTTGTGCCTTACCTTCTCTCTGTATGAAAACTAATTTCAGATGAATCTCCTTGCTCAAAGGATATGATCTCAAACAATAATGGGCTCTGCATTGCTCTTGTCAGTACCTCTCTCCCTTTTGCCTTGTAATGCTGTACTTAATTAATTGCTATTTGATTATGTATCATCAGTCTGCACCTGAGCTTCATTATCCTCTGTTTCTTCCAATATTATTTGATCTATATTTACTCTTTGCAAAATGTAGAATAATGGCAACGCTTATAAAGAATTTTCTTTGGGGAATTTATGATTATCCTTCCATCAACATGGAGAAGGGCTTTGTCCAGCCCGTGTTAACATGTAATGTAATTCATCCTTCTCAAAGCTTCAACTGTTCTAGTATATTTGGGCATCAATTTCCTCCCACTGTGTTTGCTTTGCTGTTTACCATCTGATTGGTGTTTGCAACACTACAGTTTCAATTGTAGTTGTAAAAACATGTTCTTATGCAAGAACAGATCCATTTATTTTGCTTATATAAATTGTGAAACCTGTTACGTGTCTCCCTTGTTTCTCTTTCAGACTCGTATCTCTTACGCCAGGCAGAACTTTAGGGAAGATAGTGAGCCAAACCATCTTGAGGACAGCGAGATGACCCCAAGGTCCTGTCTTGATGAAGACAGTGAGTTGAAGCTACTCACCAACAGGTGTGAGCCAACCTCTGTGCAGTCGCTACCTCAATCAGCTCGACTTCTCCAGTCTTGACTTAAAGCGGAAAGGCTTGCTTCAGCTCAGCTCCGACTTGAAGTCAAAGATGCAATGAAGATGTCAGAGGACTGCCGTGCGCACCATCATGCCTTAAATCTAGTGTTGATGCATCTACATTGACACAACTGAGGTCTACTCAGCTTCTTCAGCTGTTTGGGGGGCCCAACCTGGCCAGGACTAGTGCCTTCTGAAGTGCTCTCAGTTTTGTATATTCTTTTGTCGGCGCATTTATTTGCATTGGTGGCGAACTTTGATGCCCAGTGGATGTAATATGTGTGATAGCCGTGATAGCCTAGCATAAGTTGCTTGCTTATTTATTTCCTTGTTGTCTTGTTTATTTGTTTGCTTCTAGTCATTGCAGTTCTTTTTCCGCGGTTTGCTAGTGGCTGCAATAACCTATTTTTTAAAACTAGGCCACAATAACCATGGGCTAATATTTACTGTAGTGACACTGGGCCTCCTACGGGCCGTAGAAACAGTGGGCCTTCTACGGGCCGTAGAAACAATGGGCCTTCTACGGGCCGTATCATCAATGGGCCTTATACGGGCAGTATGATCGATGGCCAAAATGGGCCAATAACAGGCCGCATTATGGCCATAAACAGGCTAGAGTTGGAATCGTCCGTTCATGGGCCGACCATAACAGGCCATCGTTAATAGGCCGTATTTGATGACGCGTTGAAAACGGCCCAACATATTAACGGACCACAAACGGGCCGACTGTAACCACGGGCTGAATTTGGCCCACAAGCAGAAAATGACAATAATGGGCCGTAAGTAAACAAATGCTAGAAATGAGCCCAAGAATAAATGGGCTCTGAGAAGGCCAAAAGATAACATGGGCTGGAAACGGCCCAACGGAATACGGGCCGTTAATGGGTATAAAGTGATACACTATTCATTACGGGTCAGTTTCACCATGGGCCGTTAATGGGTGTAAAGTGATACACTATTCATTACGGGCCAGTTTCACCACGGGCCGTTAATAGGCCAAGAGTTACATAGGGCCTCATATGGGTCGAAAGACGTCATGGGCGATACATGGGCGAGAAGTGAAAATGGGCTGGAATCATATTGGATGGCCCAGATGACGCTAGTGGGCCTAATTAGGATAGGGCGTAATGGGCCTTGGGTTAGCGGGCTGTAAATGGGCTATATGCTAACAGGCCGTTAACAAGCTTTACATGGGCCGACCCGCCACCTTTTGACCAAGTCAAATGGGCCTCTGTTGGGCCGTGCCATGTGTCGACGTATCATAGGCGCCTTCCGTCCAATGAGTGGTTCACATCTGTCCCAACGATGAGCCGACACGTGTTTCCTCCAGCCAATGATGATTTTACACGTGGAAAATCCCCATTGGTCAAGGCTGTTAACGGGTTATCGGATCCAAAACCCGACCCAATAGCTTAACGGTGTTCCGTTACGATGGATGCCACGTGTCGGTCACCCTTGACGAAAGCACTTCTGTGACGCACGATTTATCGTCATGGAAGTGGACACTTCCCTGATGATAATTTTGGTAATGTCATGGAACACTTCTATGACAGCACAGGTATGACTATCTTGATTCTGTCATAAAATCGTCATGGATGTACATGCATGACAGAAAATGCGACCTACTGTGACAAACACGTATCATGGAAGTGTATTTTTTTGTAGTGGTTTCGAAGGAATATATACCTGAGGGTCGTCGGCATGTGCAAAGACGGTCGGGAGGCCGCATCTTGGCCACAATACCGCAGGGAGGAAGAAGGGGTCGGAGGCCCTCCCGAGCCGGCGCTCTCTCGGAGAACGGCACGGCCGCCGATCGGGACGCGCGGGCAGCCGTTGGTCTCCTCCCTCGTCGCCGACGACAGCGTGAATGATGCACCTACACCCCTGCCCTGTTCGAGGTTGTCCGGCCGGATTTGTGACCAGCCGTGAGCTGAGAGTGTGGCCACCTATGTCTTGCTTAGGTCTGGAGAGCATGAGAGAGTGAACGAGAGGAACCCTAGTAAAGCAAGCGCTAAGGCTCCTACTTATTTCTATAATGGAGTGATTTTGTTGTACCAGCTTCAAAAAATGCGCTCCTACGTGTACCCGCGAGTGGGTGTGAGAGAACTAGTGCGTGCGTGCACCGCTTCTCTTCATGAGAGTACAATATACTGTGCCCAAAGAACGTTCGCCACAAGAGTAATAGTATAAGTGTGTGACATGTGAGCTAAAATAAAATGTGCAGGACGTCTTTTGTTTTTTAGAAGTTCTGAGGGTAGGGTGTGAAGCGCACATATGTGTGTGACGTCTACCTACAGATAGACGATGGGTGCGAGAGGACTCGGGAGAGTCGTCACTCGTGGGGGTGCGTGTGCATGAGAGAGGGTTGCACGTATCAATGCAATGCATGTGTCCGTAAATCATTATCCGAGAAACATTCACCACAAGCCTTTTCCTGACGAACGCCGTAAGAACTGTTAGATCGGCATCCGATAGTGTCAGTTTTGCCATGTCATTTAACAGAACAGCCACTCCTCCTACACACAAATCTTCCACGTGAGTGTTAGAAACTTTCATATGCTCCCTCCATTCCAAACTGCAGTGCATATAGATTTATTGAAAATTCGAACCTCGCAAACTTTTTACCAAGTTTTCGTGTACCAAATTGGACATGTAGAATACCCTGTATATATCATTTCATCTTCGAGAGGTAACTATAAAGATGGGGGAGGAGTCTACAAAGAAAGACCATCGTATCACCTGCAGCAATTTCAACTATCCTTTGGTGTGGAGGAATATCATAGGAACTCTATATGATATGATTTTTATAGGATTTTTTTCCTTTAGAGCCAATTGGTTCATAGGAATAGATTCATATACTCCACATTTCAAAGGAAATAAACATGATATCATTTCTATAGCTTTAGAGCCACTTGGTTCATATGAATGGATTCCTATACTCCCATGATTTCAAAGGAAAATAAACATTAGTGTAGGATCTAGAAGTAGATGTGTCTAGAGGGGGGGGATTAGACACTTAATGCTAAAGTTGCAATTTTTAAGCTTTTTCGGTTTAAGTGGAGTTTAGGCACAATTTCAACACACACAATACATATCAAGCAAGCATGCAAAGAGTATATGAGCAGCGGAATGTAAAGCATGCAACTTGCAAGAATGTAAAGAGAAGGGTTTGGAGAATTCAAACGCAATTGGAGACACGGATGTTTTTCCCGTGGTTCGGATAGGTGGTGCTATCCTACATCCACGTTGATGGAGACTTCAACCCACAAAGGGTAACGGTTGCGCGAGTCCACACAGGGCTCCACCCAAGAGGTAGCGGTTGCGCGAGTCCACACAGGGCTCCACCCACGAAGGGTCCACGAAGAAGCAACCACCCACAAAGGGTCCACGAAGAAGCAACCTTGTCTATCCCACCATGGCCATCGCCCACACAGGACTTGCCTCACTAGCGGTAGATCTTCACGAAGTAGGCGATCTCCTTGCCCTTACAAACTCTTGGTTCAACTCCACAATCTTGTCGGAGGCTCCCAAGTGACACCTAGCCAATCTAGGAGACACCACTCTCCAAGAAGTAACAAATGGTGTGTGATGATGAACTCCTTGCTCTTGTGCTTCAAATGATAGTCTCCCCAACACTCAACTCTCTCTCACATAGGATTTGGATTTGGTGGAAAGAAGATTTGAGTGGAAAGCAACTTGGGGAAGGCTAGAGATCAAGATTCATATGGTAGGAATGGAATATCTTGGTCTCAACACATGAGTAGGTGTTCTCTCTCAGAAATAGGATGCTGGAAGTGTAGGCTTAGTCTGATGGCTCTCTCCGAATGAAGAGGAGGTGGAGGGGTATATATAGCCTCCACACAAAATCCAACCGTTACACATAGTTTTCCAATCTCGGTGGGACCGAATCAATAAACTCGGTCGGACCGAAAATGTAAACCTAGTGACCGTTAGTGATTTCGGTGGGACCGACTGGATCAACTCGGTGGGACCGATGTGCTAGGGTTAGGGTAATCCAAAACTCGGTTTGACCGATTACTCAAACTCGGTGGGACCGATTTGGGTAATAAGTGAAACTGAGATTTGGCCAAGCAAACTCGGTGGAACCGATTGCATATCTCGGTGGGACCGAGAATATTGCAATGGGTAACAGAGAGTTTGCAAGCCCATCTCGGTGAGACCGAGATCCCATCGGTGAGACCGAACTGATTAGGGTTTGGCAGTGGCTTATGACAAGTGAAACTCGGTGGCGCCGGATAGGAAGAATCGGTAGGACCGAGTTTGGCTTAGGGTTTAGGTCATATGTGGAAGTGGGAAAGTAGCTGAGGGTTTTGGAGCATATCACTAAGCACATGAAGCAAGAGGCTCATTAAGCAACACCTCATCCCTCCTTGATAGTATTGGCTTTTCCTAAAGACTCAATGTGATCTTGGATCACTAAAATGTAAAATGAGGAGTCTTGAGCTTGAAGCTTTAGCCAATCCTTTGTCCTTAGCATCTTGAAGGAGTTCCCACAACCTTTAGTCCATGCCACTCCATTGTTGAACTTATCTGAAACATGCTAGATCGAAATGTTAGTCCAACAAGAGATATGTTGTCATCAATTATCAAAACCACCTAGGGAGCACTTGTGCTTTCAATCTCCCCCTTTTTGGTAATTGATGGCAACATACATCAAAGCTTTAGATAAAGATATAAAGAACAGCAAGTAAAGCTTTGGAAGGACATGTAACAAGCATAGGCTCCCCCTACATGTATGCACTCATGTAAATATGAAATATAGAGCATGTGAGAGCATAACCATGACAGAGTAGGCAATGTGTTACATGCATCTTGGCCATATGCATCAGAGCAAAAGATTATCAAGGAAAATACCTTCATGCTCATGAGTCCTTCTTGCAAACAGTATGTACATAAGCAAGAACTCCTCATACTCATGATTTTGATGCATATACTTACCTTGTGGTCTTGAGTTGGCTTAGGATGGAATGAACCTGCACAAACAAGGTTAGATAACACAGGTACATCCACTAGCCAGAGCAAACAAAAGAAACCACAAGAATACCAAGACTGGGATGACATGTAGAGAGTGAGTACAAGGTACCACATTGAATTCAACATGTCCCCAAGAGTAAAGATATGCAATGAATTTGACTGATTTCTTTCCCTTAGGTGTCTTGCTCCCCCAAAAAGACATGTGGCATCTCTCCTCTTGAACATCAAGCATCTGGGATCCTTGAGTATTCTCTCCCCTTAGGATTTCTTCTCCCCCTTAATATGGGATCCTTGAGTATTCTCTCCCTTTAGTATCTTTGTAGGTGATAAGCTTTTGATGTGATTGCTCTCTCTCCCTGATGATAAGCTTTGATGTGATCTCTCTCTCCCCCTTTGACATCAATTTCCAAGAAGGTTTTTCCTGGAATCCGTCGAATAGGTTTGGTCCTTGAGATTCAGTACAAAGCAGGGAATAAAACTGTGATGCTTGTAGAGGACAAGATTCATTGAGTGGAGCTGGATCAGAAGAAATATAGAATATGTGGCAAACTGTTTTTCCTGTTGCGAAATCGGTGGCACCGAGTGGCATGTTTCGGTAGTACCGAAGGGATTCGGTTGGACCGAAAATGGCAATTCGGTGAAACCGAGTTCATCACAGAGAAAAACACTTGTCACCTCAGCTCACTAGTCAAGTAAGATCTCACCAAAGATTTGCAATGAATTTGATGCAGAAATATGCAGAACAAAAATCAAAAAGAAAAGAGTGAAAGTTTCTAGATGAAGTTTTTTTTTTGAAAAAGGAAACAAATATGCAAGGGACAAATGCAATAACTCAGAAAAGAACACAAGAGAACTTCATCTAGAATTGGGCGGTGACATAGTCACCTATGTTAGAGTATATTGACTTAGGAGTCAAGTGAGGACACTTGATCGTAGGTCATACTCATCGTTTAAGCTCAAAATGGGGTTACCATTTTTCGTTTAAGCATCTTGATGTATTCTCATCTTGTTAAGTTGCTTTGACTCATGTCTTGGAGTAAAGCTTCTCTAAGATGGAATAACATACCTTGGGTGGTGGTGTGGTTCTTGCTCATGTAGTTGAACTTGTGTGGGTGCTCAAGGTTGATGTAGCTCATCAAGAGTTGGGAGCACCACTTGGAGTTTGAGTTCATCTACCTACATGGGTTAGTTCTTGCAAGGAAGAGCACTTGTGTATCCAAAAATGACAATCATGAAGCTCAACATAGAATTTGTCAAAGGATATGTTTGAATGGTTTTGTGCTTCCTTGTCTTCAACCACCATTGTGTAGAGTCTTGGTGATGTAGAGATTGCTCAAGATGTGAGTGAGTCGCAATCTCATGGAATTAGATTCAACCAAGCACCTACATGGGTTAGACAACATGCAAGGTACAAATATATCCAAGACATAAGATAGTCATCATAAGAGATATATCATGGATTAGTCATAAGCTCATGTCTTGCATGTATCCAATGGAGTTTCTACTCCAAGTTCGAAGCATCAATGATGTTCAATTCTTCCTCTCAACCTGCAAAACACTTTCTCATCAAGAGGTTTAGTAAATATATCCGCTAATTGCTTATCGGTGCGAACGTGCTTAAGATTAATGTCACCCTTAGCAACATGATCTCGAATGAAATGATGACGAACTTCAATATGCTTAGTTCGAGAATGTTGTACAGGATTATGACCAATTTTGATAGCACTTTCATTGTCACAAAGCAGTGGAACATGTTTCACATAAATCCCATAATCTTTAAGAGTTTGGGTCATCCAAAGTAATTGAGCACAACATGAACCAGCGGCAATGTATTCCGCTTCGGCGGTGGATAAGGATACCGAGTTTTGTTTCTTGGAAGACCAAGACACAAGAGATCTACCAAGAAATTGACAAGTACCCGAAGTGGACTTTCTATCAACCTTGTCTCCGGCATAATCCGAGTCGGAATAGCCAACAAGATCAAAAGAAGACCTCTTAGGATACCAAATGCCAAAATTTGGTGTATGGATTAAGTATCTCACTATCCTTTTCACAGCCTTAAGATGACAATCTTTAGGAGCAGCTTGATATCGTGCACACATGCACACACTTAGCATAATATCGGGATGAAGCACATAGGTATAACAATGAACCAATCATAGAGCGATAAACCTTTTGATCAACCGGTTCACCATCTTTGGTTAAATCATTATGTCCACTAGTAGGCATGGGTGTAGACATACCTTTGCATTCTTGCATATTGAACTTCTTGAATAAGTCCTTGGTGTACTTTGTTTGAGAGACAAATGTACCTTCCTTAGTTTGCTTGATTTGCAACCCGAGAAAGAATTTGAGTTCACTCATCATAGACATCTCAAACTTCTCTGACATTAGCTTTCCAAACTTTTCACTAAAGAGAGGGTTAGTTGAACCAAATATGATATCATCAACATAAATTTGGCATACAAATAGTTCTCCATTAACCCTTTTAGTAAAAAGAGTAGAATCAATTTTACCAATTTCAAAACCACTTGTAGTAAGGAACTTGGTCAAGCATTTATACCATGCTCTAGGAGCTTGTTTAAGACCATAAAGAGCTTTGTGAAGTTTGTAAACATGATTTGGTTTCTTAGGATTGATAAAGCCGGGAGGTTGTTTGACATAAACTTCCTCCTCTATTTCACCATTTAGAAAAGCACTTTTAATGTCCATTTGGTACAAGGTGATATTATGGTGATTAGCATAGGCAAGTAAGATGCGAATGGACTCAAGTCTAGCAACGGGAGCATACGTCTCACCATAGTCCATACCTTCGACTTGTGTGTACCCTTGGGCGACGAGACGTGCTTTGTTGCGAACCACTTGTCCATCTTCATCTTGCTTGTTGCGAAACACCCATTTGGTACCAATGATGTTGTGGTTGTTGTCGGCTTCTCAACCAATGTCCAAACTTGGTTTCTCTCAAAATTATGTAGCTCTTCATGCATAGCGTTTATCCAATCCGGATCTTCCAATGCTTCTTCAACCTTCATAGGTTCAATGCTAGAGATGAATGAATAGTTTTCACAAAAGTTAGCTAAACGAGTTTTTGAGCGAGTGATTCTCCCGGTTTGTATATCATTGAGGATTTGCTCGACGGGATGATCTTTGGCAATTCTTGCTCGAACTCGTGAGAGCTTTTGCTTGGGTCTTCGTTGAACATCTTCTTCATCTTGTTCTTCTTCTTGGCCTTCTTCATTGTTGACGTCGTCGTTCTCTTGTCGTGGTGGAGAAGGAGGTTGTTGATGTTCATCTTGACATACTTCCTTGTTTTCTTCATCTTGGTGTGTCCCACTTGTGGATGCTTCCGTGTCGATTCTTGGTTCACCTTGTTCGTGAAGTAGAAGCTTCCACTTGGACGGATGAAGTACTCTCCTTCACCTCCGTTGGACGAATTTTGCCAATGGACAAGTCTTGAATTGCTTCTGAAGGGTCTTTGTCTCCTACATCAATTGGCAATTGCTCTACTTGCGAGCCATTAGATTCATCAAACTTCACATCTACCGTCTCTTCAACCTTTCGGGTGAAATTGTTGTAGACACGGTAAGTGTGAGAGTTTGAGCCATAACCAAGTAGAAAACCTTCATGAGATTTAGGAGCAAACTTTGAACGACGATGCTTATCAAGAATGTAGCACTTTGAGCCGAATACTCGAAAGTATCCAAACTTGGGCTTGTTACCGTGGTGAGACTCTATGCCGTCTTGCCGAGTAGCTTGTGAAGATATAAAGCGATTTGGTTGCGTGACAAGCTGTTCTCAACCGCTTCTGCCCAAAAGTGCTTTGGCGTCTTGTATTCATCAAGCATCGTTCTTCTTGCCATTTCGATGAGCGTCCGGTTCTCCTCTCAACAAACTCCATTTGTTGAGGTGTGTACCGTAGCCGAGAACTCCGTTGTGAATCCCTTCTTCGTCAAGAAAGGTGGTCCACATTTTGCGTTCTGAACTCCGTTCGTTGTCACTCCAACCTTTCTTGATCTTCACATCAAACTGATTTTGGGCTTTCCTAGCGAAGTTTCTGAAGATCTTCTGGAACTGTGACTTGTCATTAAGAAAGAACACCCACGTAAATCTTGAAAAGTCATCAACTATAACTAGACCAAAAGAATTTCCACCGAGACTCTTGTAGGCGTTGGGACCAAAAAGATCCACGTGAAGTAGCTCGAGTGGCGTCCTCGTGGTCATGATGTCCTTTCACGGATGTCTTCTCCACCTGTTTACCTTGCTTGACAAGCACTGCAAAGTCTATTCCTTATCAAATATGACATCGTTAACTCCAAGGATATGATTTCCTTTAATAAGCTTGTCAAGGTTTCTCATGCCAACGTGACCTAGTCGTCTATGCCACAACCAACCTTTTGAGGATTTAGCAACAAAGCAAGTTTTAGGTTGTGCCTTTTTAGAGAAATCGACAATGTAAAGATCACCTCTACGCATACCCGTAAAGACCATTTTATGATTGTCTCGACGAAATACTTGGCAATCTACCTCAGTAAATAGGACATTCAAACCGAAATCAGCAAGTCTAGATACTGAAAGTAAGTTGTAGCTGAGAGATTCACGAGCATGACATTTTGAATGGAACTATCATGTGAGATGGCCACCTTACCAAGGCCAACCACTTTACCCTTTGAATTATCACCAAAGGTGACATATTTTCGAGGGCCGTCATTTTCAGCAAGCTCATGAAACATCTCTTCAATCTCCGGTCATATGATCAGTACATCCACTATCAAGAACCCATTCCTTTCCTCCTGATTCATATCCCCGAAGATTTGCCATAAGACCAAAATGTCTCATTGCATCATCAAGATCGAAGTCACTATCATCATCATCATAATATTCATGTTCATCATGATCTTGTGATTCATCATTTCCTAGAGAGGGTAATTCATCAGATAAATGATCATCAAAGTGTCATTTTTATGAATTCTTATAGCTTTGAGTATGATATCATTAATGATTCCAACATCTCCTTTAGCATGCTTAAGATTGGCAAGTTCAAGAAGACATTTACCAAAACTAGGATCACTAGAGTTCATCTTACTCAAGGCAATATATTTATGGAGAATTTCATCCAAATTTTTCAAGGAATGATTGGGAAACCGTTCCTCAAGAAATTTCCATATAGTATAGGCGCAATTTTGACTAGGCAAACTAGCAATCAAATTTTTGGGCAATCCTCTAATGATGAGCTCAATAGTTCTAAGATTGCGAATCATGTCAATATCTTCATCTAGGGTAGGATGCAAAGGATCAATATGAGGTGCACAAGGGCTAGCAATATACTTGTTCAAATGATATTGATTGAAGATTACAAGGCATCTCATTTTTCCACTCATGAAAATACTCTCCATCAAGAATAGGCACTCTATGTCTAAGACTCCCTAATGTAGACACATCCATCTTCCTCCAATGGTGATTAAACCAAGGCAATGGAGACCAAAGCTCTGATACCACTTGTAGGATCTAGAAGTAGATGTGTCTAGAGGGGGGTGATTAGACACTTAATGCTAAAGTTGCAATTTTTAAGCTTTTTCGGTTTAAGTGGAGTTTAGGCACAATTTCAACACACACAATACATATCAAGCAAGCATGCAAAGAGTATATGAGCAGCGGAATGTAAAGCATGCAACTTGCAAGAATGTAAAGGGAAGGGTTTGGAGAATTCAAACGCAATTGGAGACACGGATGTTTTTCCCGTGGTTCGGATAGGTGGTGCTATCCTACATCCACGTTGATGGAGACTTCAACCCACAAAGGGTAACGGTTGCGCGAGTCCACAGGGCTCCACCCACAAAGGGTAACGGTTGCGCGAGTCCACAAGGGCTCCACCCACGAAGGGTCCACGAAGAAGCAACCACCCACAAAGGGTCCACGAAGAAGCAACCTTGTCTATCCCACCATGGCCATCGCCCACACAGGACTTGCCTCACTAGCGGTAGATCTTCACGAAGTAGGCGATCTCCTTGCCCTTACAAACTCCTTGGTTCAACTCCACAATCTTGTCGGAGGCTCCCAAGTGACACCTAGCCAATCTAGGAGACACCACTCTCCAAGAAGTAACAAATGGTGTGTAGGTAATGAACTCCTTGCTCTTGTGCTTCAAATGATAGTCTCCCCAACACTCAACTCTCTCTCATAGGATTTGGATTTTGGAAAGAAGATTTGAGTGGAAAGCAACTTGGGAAGGCTAGAGATCAAGATTCATATGGTAGGAATGGAATATCTTGGTCTCAACACATGAGTAGGTGGTTCTCTCTCAGAAATAGGATGCTGGAAGTGTAGGCTTAGTCTGATGGCTCTCTCCACGAATGAAGAGGAGGTGGAGGGGTATATATAGCCTCCACACAAAATCCAACCGTTACACACAGTTTTCCAATCTCGGTGGGACCGAATCAACAAACTCGGTCGGACCGAAAAGGTAAACCTAGTGACCGTTAGAGATTTCGGTGGGACCGACTGGATCAACTCGGTGGGACCGATGTGCTAGGGTTAGGGTAAATCCAAAACTCGGTTTGACCGATTACTCAAACTCGGTGGGACCGATTTGGGTAATAAGTGAAACTGAGATTTGGCCAAGCAAACTCGGTGGGACCGATTGCATATCTCGGTGGGACCGAGAATATTGCAATGGGTAACAGAGAGTTTGCAAGCCCATCTCGGTGAGACCGAGATCCCATCGGTGAGACCGAACTGATTAGGGTTTGGCAGTGGCTTATGACAAGTGAAACTCGGTGGCGCCGGATAGGAAGAATCGGTAGGACCGAGTTTGGCTTAGGGTTTAGGTCATATGTGGAAGTGGGAAAGTAGCTGAGGGTTTTGGAGCATATCACTAAGCACATGAAGCAAGAGGCTCATTAAGCAACACCTCATCCCTCCTTGATAGTATTGGCTTTTCCTATGGACTCAATGTGATCTTGGATCACTAAAATGTAAAATGAGAGTCTTGAGCTTGAAGCTTTAGCCAATCCTTTGTCCTTAGCATCTTGAAGGAGTTCCCACAACCTTTAGTCCATGCCACTCCATTGTTGAACTTATCTGAAACATGCTAGATAGAAATGTTAGTCCAACAAGAGATATGTTGTCATCAATTATCAAAACCACCTAGGGAGCACTTGTGCTTTCAGGAGGAGACAAAAGGGAAGATAGTCTCACATCAACTAGGCGTATCAACGGGCTATGGAGATGCCCATCAATAGATATCAATGTGAGTGAGTAGGGATTGCCATGCAACGGATGCACTAGAGCTATAAGTATTATGAAAGCTCAACAAAAGGAACTAAGTGGGTGTGCATCCAAATCGCTTGCTCATGAAGACCTAGGGCATTTTGAGGAAGCCCATCATTGGAATATACAAGCCAAGTTCTATAATGAAAAATTCCCACTAGTATATGAAAGTGATAACATAGGAGACTCTCTATTATGAAGATCATGGTGCTACTTTGAAGCACAAGTGTGGTAAAAGGATAGTAGCATTGTCCCTTCTCTCTTTTTCTCACATTTTTTTATTTGGGCCTTTTTTTATGGCCTCTTTTTTTTTGTCCGGAGTCTCATCCCGACTTGTGTGGTAATCATAGTCTCCATCATCATTTCCTCACTTGGGACAATGCTCTAAAAATGATGATCATCACACTTTTATTTACTTACAACTCAACAATTACAACTCAATACTTAGAACAAAATATGACTCTATGTGAATGCCTCCGGCGGTGTACCGGGATATGCAATGAATCAAGAGTGACATGTATGAAAGAATTATGAACGGATGGCTTTGCCACAAATACAATGTCAACTACATGATCATGCAAAGCAATATGACAATGATGGAGCGTGTCATAGTAAACGGAACGGTGGAAAGTTGCATGGCAATATATCTCGGAATGGCTATGGAAATGCCATGATAGGTAGGTATGGTGGCTGTTTTGAGGAAGGTATATGGTGGGTGTATGATACCGGCGAAAGGTGCGCGGTATTAGAGAGGCTAGCAATGGTGGAAGGAAGAAAAGTGCGTATGATCCATGGACTCAACCTTAGTCATAAAGAACTCATATACTTATTGCAAAAATCTAGAAGTTATCAAAGAAAGTATTACGCACATGCTCCTAGGGGGATAGATTGGTAGGAAAAGACCATCGCTCGTCCCTGACCGCCACTCATAAGGAAGACAATCAATAAATAAATCATGCTCCGACTTCATCACATAACGGTTCACCATACGTGCATGCTACGGGAATCACAAACTTTAACACAAGTATTTCTCAAATTCACAACTACTCGACTAGCATGACTCTAATATTACCATCTCCATATCTCAAAACAATTATCAAGTATCAAACTTCTCATAGTATTCAACACACTCATAAGATTTTTTTATTAATCTTGAATGCCTAACATAATTAAAGAAATTACCATGCTGTTTTGTAGGACTCTCAAAATAATATAGTGAAGCATGAGAGAACAATAGTTTCTATAAAACAAATCCACGACGTGCTCTAAAAGATATAAGTGAAGCACTAGAGCAAAAACTATATAACTCAAAAGATATAAGTGAAGCACATAGAGTATTCTAACAATTTCTGAATCATGTGTGTCTCTCTCAAAAGGTGTGTACGCAAGGATGATTGTGGAAAACTAACAAATAAAGACTCAAATAATAAAGACGCTCAAGCAAAACACATATCATGTGGTAAATAAAAATATAGCTCCAAGTAAAGTTACCGATGGAAGTAGACGAAAGAGGGATGCCTTCCGGGGCATCCCCAAGCTTTGGCTTTTAGGTGTCCTTAGATTATCTTGGGGTGCCATGGGCATCCCCAAGCTTAGGCTCTTGCCACTCCTTGTTCCATAATCCATCAAATCTTTACCCAAAACTTGAAAACTTCACAACACAAAACTTAAAGTAGAAAATCTCGTGAGCTCCGTTAGCGAAAGAAAACAAAACACCACTTCAAGGTAATGTAATGAACTCATTTTATTTATATTGGTGTTAAACCTACTGTATTCCAACTTCTCTATGGTTTATAAACTATTTTACTAGCCATAGATTCATCAAAATAAGCAAACAACACACGAAAAACAGAATCTGTCAAAAACAGAACAGTCTGTAGTAATCTGTAGCTAGCAAAGATCTGGAACCCCAAAAATTCTAAAATAAATTTCTGGACGTGAGGAATTTATCTATTAATCATATTCAAAAATAATTAACTAAATAGCACTTTCCAAATAAAAATGGCAGCAATTCTCGTGAGCGCTAAAGTTTCTGTTTTTTACAGCAAGATTAAAAAGACTTTCCCCAAGTCTTCCCAACGGTTCTACTTGGCACAAACACTAATTAAACACAAAAACCACAACCAAAACAGAGGCTAGATAAATTATTTATTACTAAACAGGAGCAAAAAAGCAAGGAATAAAAATAAAATTGGGTTGCCTCCCAACAAGCGCTATCGTTTAACGCCCCTAGCTAGGCATAAAAGCAAGGATAGATCTAGGTATTGCCATCTTTGGTAGGCAATCCATAAGTGGCTCTCATATATAGATTCATAAGGTAATTTAATTTTCTTTCTAGGGAAGTGTTCCATGCCTTTCCTTAACGGAAATTGGAATCTAATATTCCCTTCCTTCATATCAATAATTGCACCAATCGTTCTAAGGAAAGGTCTACCAAGAATAATAGGACATGAAGGATTGCAATCTATGTCAAGAACAATAAAATCTACGGGCACATAATTCCTATTTGCAACAATAAGAACATCATTAATTCTTCCCATAGGTTTCTTAATAGTGGAATCCGCAAGGTGCAAGTTTAAAGAGCAATCATCAAAATCACGGAAACCTAGCAAATCACACAAAGTCTTTGGAATCGTGGAAACACTAGCACCCAAATCACACAAAGCATAGCATTCATGATCTTTAATTTTAATTTTAATAGTAGGTTCCCACTCATCATAAAGTTTTCTAGGGATAGAAACTTCCAACTCAAGTTTTTCTTCATAAGATTGCATCAAAGCATCAACGATATGTTTAGTAAAAGCTTTATTTTGACTATAAGCATGAGGAGAATTTAGCACGGATTGCAACAAGGAAATACAATCTATCAAAGAGCAAATTATCATAATTAAATTCCTTGAAATCCAAAATAGTGGGTTCATTAATATTTAAAGTTTTGACTTCTTCAATCCCACTTTTAACAATTTTAGCATCAAGATCTAAAGACTGAATTCTTGGAACGCCGTCTAGGTAAAGGTGGATCATATTCAGTCCCATCATTATCAAGATTCATATTGCAAAACAAAGATTTAATAGGGGACACATCAATAACTTTTAGATCTTCATCTATTATTCATCGGAAACTAGAAGAACACACTTTTATAAAGCAATCTTTCTTAGCACGCATCCTAGCGGTTCTTTCTTTGCACTCATCAATGGAAATTCTCATGGCTTTGAGAGACTCATTGATATCATGCTTAGGTGGAATAGATCTAAGTTTCAAAGAATCAACATCAAGAGAAATTCTATCAACGTTCCTAGCCAACTCATCAATCTTAAGCAATTTTTCTTCAATCAAAGCATTGAAATTCTTTTGCGAAGTAATAAATTCTTTAATATTAGATTCAAAATCAGAGGGCATCTTATTATAATTTCCATAAGAATTGTTGTAGGAATTACCATAATTATTAGAGGAATTACTAGGATGGCCTAGGATTAAAGTTTCCTCTATACGCGTTGTTACCAAAATTATTCCTACCAACAAAATTCACATCCATAGATTCATTATTATTCTCAATCAAAGTAGACAAAGGCATATCATTAGGATCAGAAGAAACACTTTTATTAGCAAATAATTTCATAAGTTCATCCATCTTTCCACTCAAAACATTAATTTCTTCTATCGCATGCACTTTCTTATTAGTAGATCTTTCAGTGTGCCATTGAGAATAATTAACCATAATATTATCTAGGAGTTTAGTAGCTTCTCCTAAAGTGATTTCCATAAAAGTGCCTCCCGCGGCCGAATCTAAAAGATTTCTAGAAGCAAAATTCAATCCGGCATAAAATTTTTGTATAATCATCCACAAATTCAAACCATGAGTAGGGCAATTATGTATCATTAATTTCATCCTCTCCCAAGCTTGTGCAACATGTTCATGATCAAGTTGCTTAAAATTCATAATATCGTTTCTAAGAGGAGATGATCTTAGCGGGAGGAAAATACTTAGAGATAAAAGCATCTTTGCACTTATTCCATGAATCAATACTATTTTTAGGCAAAGACGAAAACCAAGCTTTAGCACGATCTCTAAGCGAAAAAGGAAATAGCTTCAATTTAACAATATCATTATCCACATCTTTCTTCTTTTGCATATCACATAAATCAACGAAGCTATTCAGATGGGTAGCGGCATCTTCACTAGGAAGGCCGGAATTGATCTTTCATGACAAGATTCAACAAAGCAGCATTGATTTCACAAGATTCAGTATCGGTAAGAGGAGCAATCGAGTGCTAAGGAAATCATTGTTGTTGGTATTGGTGAAGTCACACAATTTAGTATTATCTTGAGCCATCTGACAAGCAAGCAATCCAACACACAAGCAAACAAGAAACGGGCAAAAAGAGGCAAATAGAGAAAGAGAGGAGGACGAGAGAGAGAGGGCGAATAAAACGGCAAGGGTGAAGTGGGGGAGAGGAAAACGAGAGGCAAATGGCAAATAATGTAATGCGGGAGATAAGGGTTTGTGATGGGTACTTGGTATGTCTTGACTTGCAACGGCGCCACAAGTGACTCGTTGTCGGGAGTCAAATCTTGACTTGTCTTGCGCGAACCTCCCCGGCAACGGCGCCAGAAATCCTTCTTGCTACCTCTTGAGCACTTGCGTTGGTTTTCCCTTGAAGAGGAAAGGGTGATGCAGCAAAGTAGCGTAAGTATTTCCCTCAGTTTTTGAGAACCAAGGTATCAATCCAGTAGGAGGCCAGCGCAAGTCCCTCGCACCTACACAAACAAATAAATCCTCGCAACCAACGCGATAAGGGGTTGTCAATCCCTACACGGTCACTTACGAGAGTGAGATCTGATAGATATGATAGGATAATATTTTTGGTATTTTTATGATAAAGAGAAATAAAAGATGCAAAGTAAAATAAATGGGAAAGGAAATAACTAAGTATTGGAAGATTAATATGATGGAAGATAGACCGGGGGCCATAGGTTTCACTAGTGGCTTCTCTCAAGAGCATAAGTATTTACGGTGGGGGTAAAAACAAATTACTTGAGCAATTGACAGAATTGAGCATAATTATGAGAATATCTAGGTATGATCATGTATATAGGCATCACGTCCGAGACAAGTAGACCGACTCCTGCCTGCATCTACTACTATTACTCCACACATCGACCGCTATCCAGCATGCATCTAGAGTATTAAGTTCAAGAGAACAGAGTAACGCTTTAAGCAAGATGACATGATGTAGAGGGATAAACTCATGCAATATGATATAAACCCCATCTTGTTATCCTCGATGGCAACAATACAATACGTGCCTTGCTGCCCCTACTGTCACTGGGAAAGGACACCGCAAGATTGAACCCAAAGCTAAGCACTTCTCCCATTGCAAGAAAGATCAATCTAGTAGGCCAAACCAAACTAGTAATTTGAAGAGACTTGCAAAGATAACCAATCATACATAAAAGAATTCAGAGAAGAATTCAATATTGTTCAGTAGATCAAACTTGATCATAAACCCACAATTCATCGGTCTCAACAAACACACCGCAAAAAGAAGATTACATCGATAGATCTCCACGAGAGAGGGAGAACTTTGTATTGAGATCCAAAAAGAGAGAAAAGCCATCTAGCTAATAACTATGGACCCGATAGGTCTGAAGTAAACTACTCACACTTCATCGGAGGGGCTATGGTGTTGATGTAGAAGCCCTTCCGTGATCGATGCCCCCTCCGGCGGAGCTTCGGAAAAGGCCCCAAGATGGGATCTCATGGATACAGAAAGTTACGGCGGTGGAATTAGGGTTTTGGCTCCGTATCTGATAGTTTGGGGGTACGTAGGTATATATAGGAGGAAGGAGTACGTCGTGGAGCAACAGGGCCACGAGGGTGGAGGGCGCGCCTGGGGGGGGGGGGGGGGTAGGCGCGCCCCCTACCTCGTGCCTTTTGATTGCTTGACGTAGGGTCCAAGTCCTCTGGATCATGTTCGTTCCGAAAATCACGTTCCCGAAGGTTTCATTCCGTTTGGACTCCGTTTGATATTCTTTTTCTGCGAAACCCTAAAATAGGCAAAAAACATCAATTCTGGGCTGGGCCTCCGGTTAATAGGTTAGTCCCAAAAATAATATAAAAGTGTATAATAAAGCCCAATAATGTCCAAAACAGAATATAATATAGCATGGAACAATTAAAAAATTATAGATACGTTGGAGACGTATCAGTGGTGGTTCACATTTTATTCATGGAGCTTTCCGTAAATTGCTTGCTAAGTATGGTGTTAATCATAGAATTGCATCTCCATATCATCCTCAGTCTAGTGGTCAAGTAGAATCGAGCAATAGAGAAATTAAATTGATTTTGCAAAAGACTATTAATAGATCTAGAAATAATTGGTCTAAGAAACTTGATGATGCATTATGGGCTTATAGAATTGCTTATAAGAACCCTACGAGTATATCTCCGTATAAGATGGTTTATGGAAAATCATGTCACTTACCTCTCGAACTAGAACATAAAGCTTATTGGGCTATTAAAGAGCTCAACTATGATTTCAAACTTGTTGGTGAGAAGAGGTTATTTGACATTACCTCACTTGATGAATGGAGAACCCAAGCCTATGAGAATGCCAAGTTATTTCAAGAAAAAAAAATTAAAAGACGACATGACAAAAGGATACAAAAGCGCGAGTTTAATGTAGGTGATAATGTTTTGCTATACAACTCTCGGTTAAGATCCACAATGACTCTTGGATGCTCAGAACGCGACCTAACCGGCTGGAGGATTCACAGTCCTCAAGTGTAATAAGTCTTCAGATCACACAGACAAGAAGACTTAAGTGATGCCTAACACTCTTTGGCTCTGGGTGTTAGGGCTTTATCCTCTCAAGGAATTCTCTCTCAAAGGCTTCGAGGTGGGTTGCTCTCAAACGACAAAAGCCGTACTTTAACTCTGAGCAGCCAACCGTTTATGGTTGTAGGGGGTGGGCTATTTATAGCCACTAGGCAACCCGACCTGATTTGTCCGAAATGACCCTGGGTCACTAAGGAACTGACACGTGTTCCAACGGTCAGATTTCAAACACACACGGCAACTTTACTTGGGCTACAAGCAAAGCTGACTTGTCCAACTCTGAACAAGATTCGCTTCTCATAGTCTTCACTCGAAGACATAGGATTTTGGTTAAGCATCACTTCAGTCATTCTGACTGGTTCACTTGGACCCCACTTAACAGTACGGTGGTTCCTATGACTCAACAAAGAAGAAAAAGAACTACGAAAGATCTAAGTCTTCGCGCTCCATAGTCTTCATGCGATGTCTTCTCTTGTCATAGTCTTCAAGGTGAATGTCTTCACATACCACCTTTGACTTCAATGTCTTCATACATTTTTAGGGTCATCTCTGGTAGGAAAACCGAATCAATGAGGGACTTCTACCTGTGTTATCCTGCAATTCTCACAAACACATTAGTCCCCTAACTAGGTTTGTCGTCAATACTCCAAAACCAACTAGGGGTGGCACTAGATGCACTTACAATAGAAGTGGTTTTTGTTCAGAAATAGAGACATGGAACAGAAGAGAAACAGAGAGAGAGAGAGAGAGAGAGAGAGATCAATCTCAGAGGGGCTCCTTCCCTCCCGGAGCCATGGCAGCCAAGGACCAGAGGGGAAACCCTTGCCCACCATATGCTATTGTTTTGAGAGAGAAGCCTCTAGTGAAAACTATGGCATCCGGGTCTACTTTAATCATATTATAGAAAACAAAAATACCTTGATGCTATTTATTTACTTCTATTTTGCTTTGCAATTTATCTATCTACCTATACAAGATTTGATCCTTGCAAGTAATGAGTTCAAGGGGATTGACAACCCTGTTGCCCGCGTTGGGTGCAAGTAATTGCTTTTGTGTGTGCAGGTGATGTTCACTAGGATTTGCGAGGCTCTCCTTTTGGTTCGATAAACCTTGGTTCACACAGAGGAAAATAAGTATCTCTATTGTACTGCTTCACCCTTCCTCAAGTAGCACCGGGCTCCCTGGCATTAGCCACGCCTGGTTCAGGACCCCGTTAGTAGCCCCCGAGCATGGCAAAGGTCGCAATGAGGGTTGTGAGACCTCCGGTGGGCTCCTTCATTGCATCGTTTTCCTAGATCCAGGCTACAATATTATTGTCTTGAGGGTTTTTTATGATAGTGCCCTTGGTTCCTTGTGCTCAATTGTCCCCACACTCTAAACTTTTTCTCACTTTTCCCCACACTCTTGTCTAAAACTCTCACAAATGGTCAAACTGGATGTTTGCCGTCGGGTCAATGCCCTGATCGTTAACTGTTGACGAGTGGGGCTAGGGCTGGGTCCTCCTTTGACGGTTATGTCCTAACGAGTGGGGCCGCAAGGACACACGTTGGAGTAGCTTGTCTGAAGCAGATCGAGCCACTCCCACGATGCCTCCTCCTCTGTCGCAACCGTCATGCCCACCACCCTCTAACCCTATTCCGTCCGTCGGCGATGCCGTCCCTCCGCCATATCAACCCACCAATCCGGGGTTAAGAAGCGAGGTCAGGGGTATACGCCTCCGGCCCATCTACCATGGAGATGATTGGGTCAAATTGGAGGCGGATAATTGAGGGATTCCATCTGGGTAAGCATCATTTCCCCTCAAATTTACAAGAAAACTCCTCAATTAGGTAGTATTTGATCACTACTCACTTGAATCGTACAAATTTGGGTTGCTTAATTTTTCACCCTTTATTTCGATCGAATAGGATTGATCTTGCGCGTGCTTCTCAGCTGGCAATTAGAATGGAAAGTAGCATGATGCGTGGTACTAAATCATATATTATCTCTGGATTTTTCTACCCAAAGGTGGTAGAAACCAACATTTTGTTCAAAGACTTTCGTGATGCACTCCATTCCGTGTATGACTGGAGCTCTGATGATGCTGTTGAACTGACATATTTCAATAGTAGCGAGCAAAGATTGCTCCCACTAACTTGCGACGAGCATCTGGAATTGCTATTTAGTTTGAATGCTGGCAGATATTTTGGTAAAAGCCATATCGAGGTGCTTCAGCCACACAACGAACGAGACAAGGGGAAGAGTTTTCATGCACCATCTATCTTTGATAATAGTGAGCTCCCCAGAACTCCTTGTGGGTCGAGACCAAGTAAACGTAGTGGTTCTGAAATCCACAACATGTCTGCTGCCGCTAGTGTTGCCGCTTCTCCTGTCCCTTCTACAACTGTTGTAGAAGTAGATGCAGAGCCTGACAAGGAAGTGCCTCGACTTGATTGTGAGGATGAGATGATGTACCCTGAACTGGTAGATATAGACAGTCAACATGCAATGGAAGATGAATATCTGGAGGAGCCCAGCAGTCGTGCTAGATTTGATGACACTGACGATGAAGAGAGGGATGAGAACATTGACAACTTAGTTTTAGATGAATACGATGGTGACGACATGCCAACAATTGAGTGGAACAGAGAAGATCCTCAGCTTACTCCAGGAACCATATTCGAATCGATGGTGGACTATCATAATGGAGTGACTACATATTGCATTCTCACTAAAAAATAATTATGTGAGTGATAGGAGTGATCCAACAAGGTTCACTGTTCATTGCCCATATGATGGGTGTAGGTGGAGGCCGCATGCATCCCGTATGCAAAAGAGCAAATTGATTCAGGTATTACACCTCATTGTGGATTTCAGTTTATTGATCCATTATATTTTCAGATCATTGTGCAATTTTTCTTAATTGTACTTTATTTTGTTTTAGATAAAACAAAACCCACACTAGCACACTTGTCCACCTGAGGGGGAGGGGTAAAGACCAAAACAAAGCTAGCAAAGAGTAGGTGGGTGGCAGATGCAATCTTGGATTGGCTGAGAGAAACACCAACACTTGGTCCAGCAACACTCCATGGGAAGCTTTTTGAGAAGTACAAAATTGATAATACCTTACATGAGGATTTCTATGGTAGGGAAATGGCTCTTGACAGGATAAATGGTCCATGGAATGAGAGTTTTCAGTTGCTTTCCACTTACAAAGCTAAAGTGGAGATGGCTACTCTAGGGAGTGTTGTAGAGATTGAAAAGCGTATAGTTTCATACAAAATAAGAGGGAAGTCATTTGAGAAGGAGTGCTTCAGGAGGGCTTTTGTTTGTTTCAAGGCTTGTTGGCAGGGGTTTCTAGATGGTTGCAGGCCCTATTTGGCTATCGACACAACTGCTTTGAATGGAAAATGGAGAGGACAGCTAGTAGCAGCTTCTGTAGTTGATGGACACAACTGGCTATTCCCAGTTGCATTTGGTGTGTTGGTGGCAGAGTCCGAGGAAAGTTGGGTCTAGTTTCTGCAGCAGTTGTGGAACATTATAGGTACACCCCCAGGTTTAGCTATACACATGGATGCTTGCAAGGGTTTAGAGACTTCAGTAGGAGTTGTATTCCCTGGAGCAGAGCATATGGAATGTATGCGACACCTAGAGAAGAATTTTAAAAACAAATTCATGGGTAAAGTTTATGATGAGAACCTATGGCCAGCATCATACACATGCAGCTTGAGGAAGCATGAGCACCATTTGAGAGTGTTGTATGCTCACAATCCTGAGGTGAAGGGAGTACTTGGAAGCACATCATGGAATGGTGTGGTCAAGAAGCAAATTCAATGAAATCTGCAAAGTATGTGACCAGTAACCTCGCTGAGTGCTTCAGTGCAAGGACTATTATTGTGCCAAGCATTTGATAAGATAAGGCATATGATCATGATAAAGATGGCTCTTCGTAAAATAATTGCAGAAACATAATACATTGGCCATGTTATGCTCCCATCTCTGATTAAGGTATTGCATGCCAAGGCAAGAGGACTGAAGATGAAATGCATTTGACTGTCGGCATACGAGGCTGAGGTAACATATACTGACACTAAAAATAAGGAATGGGGGTATCTAGTGAACCTAGCAATTAGGGAATGCAGTTGTAGGCAGCGACAGATCCGTGGTTAGCCATGCATACATGCCCTACATCTCATGACTGTTATCAAGGGTGAAGATGGTTAAGTTGACCAGTGTTGCTTTGAATATTTCTTTGTTGCCAAATTTCGGTCTACTTATGCTGACAATGTAGCTACACTCTTGGGAAAAGACCAATGGAACATAGAAGATCCTGGGTTCAACCTATGTTCTCATGTACTTACTAGACCACCGGGAAGATCAAGGAAGAACATGATAAGAGCAAGTGAAGAGGGTCGTGTAAAAAGACAATATTGTCGGCATTCTGGGAACATGGGTACCCAGACTTGCCTGCTTGCGGCCCACGGCATGGCTCCATCGGCGGCCTGGTATGGCCTAGTTTCATCATTAGCAGCTCAAGACCCTCGCGAGGTGGATGACACCAAGACCTCCACGAAGAGCAGCCTCCTCAGGCTGGCTCCCTAGGAGCGGATATTTCTATGCAAGGATCACCTCACGAGGCTCGGATGACGTGAGCCATGATGACCAAGGCCAGGCAGGCGCCAGTGGGTGTAGTGTACCAGTTTCCTCTTCGGTGCTAAGGAGGTAGGCGCAGACGCGGAGTCCCGAGGAATCAGGCAAAGGTTTCCATTCTGGTGCAACAAGACCAAGACCGCCAGGATGGTAGGACGGAGGTCATCGCCGAGCCCACCACGGTGTCACGGCCAGAGGCTTTTGCAGGCAAAGACTACTTCTGTCAGGATAGCATGTACTAGCTGTCTCCCTTCGAATTTGGCTGTTGTGGCATCTCTTCCCGCCTTCATTTGGGACGAGGACCAAGGCCACTATAAATAGGACTTAGCCACCACCATAGAAGGGGAGATCACTCAGACCACCCTCACACCCACCAGCTCATCGAGCACAAGAATACTCCTCCTCCTGAGGTTGTTCTCTCACTCTACTAATTCATCCTCAGCCCCTCGAGTCCAATCCACCACAAAGCTGGAGTAGGGTTTTACACTGCAAGGTGGCCCGAACCTGGGTACACTGTTGTGTCTCTTTGTGATTCAGTTCGTCGAGCTAGGCCGTGAGATTGATGAGTAGGCAGACTGGGGAGGATGAGTTCTTCGCACGCACCGAGTTCGAACCTCTCAAGGGTCTACAGAACCCGAAATCCGACATTTGGCGCACCAGGTAGGGGTACGTCGGAGCCTCTCTTCCGCCGGTCGACCTGCCAACGCTCCACCTGCCACTGCCAATGCCGCCACCGGCCCGGCGGGGCACGAGCAGCAAGCTTCGTCGCTGCACCCCTCTGTGCGGCGTGATGGGCGCACCCCCACCCCGTCGCTGACTCCGGCTGGTTCGTCGTCCCATTCTCGTCGTGGGCCGGAGGATGCGCAGGCCGCTTTGCTCATGGCACGCGAGCTCATGCGCTGTCGCCCCGTCAACGACCTCTATGAAGACTGGGTGGACCGCATCGCCGAGCTGGCCGCCCCCGCAGGGGGCTCGCCTGCATCGTCTCTCTCGTTGCCTCGCCTGCCGCCAGCTGCAGGTGACGTGGCCCATAGAGCACCTCCTCTGCCTCCCCATGAAGACGCCATCGTCGAGCCAAGGCGCGAGGTCCCTCAGCGTGACCCGCCGCGCAGGGCGCCGACGCGTGAAGAAGAAAGCTGCCAGGTGGTCCAGTAGCCGTGAGAAGATGCTCGTGCACTCCCAGCACCGCCATGTCGAGACCGCGCGCTGCCTGTGTGGCGCCCAAGTGACAAGATCAGGCTCCGCCTCCACGATGGGCTCCCGTGACCACAGCGGGTTGCCGCGCCTTCACTCCTGAGCTGCGCGGCGTCGTCTAGCCGGGAAAGTTCAAGCCTGTCCTGCCTCCGCGCTACGATGGCACCCCCGACCCTGCTGGGTTCCTGCAGCTTTACGAGCTGAGCATCGAGGCGGCCAACAGCGACGAGAAGGTTATTGAGGGAGTCCTGGATTAGGGGGTGTTCGGATAGCCGGACTATACCTTCAGCCGGACTCCTGGACTATGAAGATACAAGATTGAAGACTTCGTCCCGTGTCCGGGAGGGACTTTCCTTGGCGTGGAAGGCAAGCTTGGCGATACGGATATGTAGATCTCCTACCATTGTAACCGACTCTATGTAACCCTAACCCTATCTGGTGTCTATATAAACTGGAGGGTTTTAGTCCGTAGGACAACATAGACAACAATAATCATACCATAGGCTAGCTTCTAGGATTTAGCCTCCTCGATCTCGTGGTAGATCTACTCTTGTACTACCCATATCATCAATATTAATAAAGCAGGACGTAGGGTTTTACCTCCATCGAGAGGGCCCGAACCTGGGTAAAACTTCGTGTCCCTTGCCTCCTGTTACCATCCGGCCTAGACGCACAGTTCGGGACCCCCTACCTGAGATCCGTCGGTTTTGACACCGACATTGGTGCTTTCATTGAGAGTTCCTCTGTGTCGTCGCCGTCAGGCTCGATGGCTCCTACGATCATCAATAGCGATGCAGTCCAGGGTGAGACCTTCATCCCCGGACAGATCTTCGTCTTTGGCGGCTTCGCACTGTGGGCCAATTCACTTGGCCGTCTGGAGCAGATCGAAAGCTACGCCCCTGGCCGTCAGGTCAGATTTGGAAGTTTAAACTACCTGGCTGACGTCCGCGGGGACTTGATCTTCGACGAATTCGAGGCATTGCTGAGCGCGCCGCACTGTCCCGACGAGCATGATCTAGCTCTGCCGCCGAACATTGCCCTGAAGGTCGCACCCGCATCAGCTTCGACCCTTAATTCGGAGCCAACTGCGCCAATCGAGGATGGGCGGTTGGACGCCACCTCGGGGGCTGCGATCCAAACGGCAATTGAGCCGACCACCAACCACGTACTCTGCGAGACTCATGACTCCAAGGAGCCGGACTCCTCTCCGGACTCCGAACCCTCCGCGCCCCTGCCGATCGAATCCGAT
Organism: Triticum urartu; assembly: GCF_003073215.2. Taxonomy (NCBI): domain Eukaryota; kingdom Viridiplantae; phylum Streptophyta; class Magnoliopsida; order Poales; family Poaceae; genus Triticum; species Triticum urartu. The sequence goes on from NC_053023.1 coordinate 353,463,464, forward strand.
TGGGCGCCGATCATGGAGTTTACTGCCGTAGACATCTTTGAGCACTCGCCTGTCGGTGATATCCTGAAGACACTGAAGTCTCTCCCTTTATCAGGAGAGTCCTGGCCGGACTGCGGTCAGCAAGGTTGGGGTACGGACGATGAAGAAATTCAAAGCCCACCCACCACCCACTTTGTAGCCACTGTCGACAATTTAACCGACATGCTCGACCTCGACTCTGAAGACATCGACGGTATGGACGCCGATGAAGGAGACGATGAAGAACCAGCGCCTATTGGGCCTTGGAACGCCACCTCGTCATATGATGTATACATGGTGGACGCACCAAAAGATGACGACGAGGAGCGGAAGGACGCACCGAAGGCTTGTTCCCTCGAAAAGCAGTCAAAGCGGCGACGCAAGCGTCGCCCCAAATCCCGCCTCGACAGAAATAGCGATCACACAGACCCAGCGCTGGAGCAAGGTGAACCGCTGCCGGACAACGGCAATCCGGATAATCAAACCGAACAAACAAATCCTATCAAGGATAATGATCCGGACGACATAACGCCAGACAGGTACCCGGAGCAGCAGACTGCCCGTAAAAGGCTTGTTGCCACCGCGAGGAGTCTGAAAAAACAGAAGCAAAGGCTCAAGGCCGCGCAAGACACACTCCAAATCAGATGGAGTAAAATACTCAACACAACAGCAAGGTACGGCGACAATCGCCCCTACAAGAGCTACCCAAAGCGGAAGCTGCTACCCGAATTCGATGAGGAGGCCTCAGACCCCCCACAACCAAATATCAAAGCAGCCACCTGGTCGGATAGATGACCCCTCTACCAACACAGAGCGGCATACAACGCCGCTCACCATACAACACGCAACCAATGCGAGGGCTCACACCCAAAGGATGGTGCAACAAGATCCATCTATGGACCACGCAAGCGCGCCCCAGCACACAATGCAACACAACAAACATCCGAACAACGCGGTACACCAAACTACAGGGGTGCCACACACCCCCTATGTTTCACCAATGAGGTGCTGGACCACGAATTTCCAGAGGGATTCAAGCCCGTAAACATAGAGGCATACGACGGAACAACAGACCCTGGGGTCTGGATTGAGGACTACATCCTTCATATCCATATGGCTCGAGGAGATGATCTCCACACCATCAAGTACCTACCCCTCAAGATCAAAGGGCCAGCTCATCCTGGCTCAAAGGCCTCCCCGAAAGCTCCATTGGAAGTTGGGAAGAGCTCGAAGATGCCTTTCGGGCAAATTTCCAAGGGACTTATGTCCGACCTCCGGATGCGGACGATTTGAGTCATATAACTCAACAGCCCGGAGAGTCAGCCCGAAAGCTTTGGAACAAGTTTCTTACTAAAAAGAACCAGATTGTCGACTGTCCAGACGCCGAAGCCTTAGCAGCTTTCAAGCATAGCGTCCGTGACGAATGGCTCGCCATACACCTCAGCCAAAATAAGCCGAGAACGATGGCCGCATTAACAAACCTCATGACCCCCTTTTGCGCGGGGGAGGACAGCTGGCTAGCCAGATGCAGCACCAGCGACCCCAGTACATCTGAAGTTAGAGATAGAAACGGGAAATCACGGCGCAACAGCAATAACAAACGCCGGAATAAAGAAGACAGCACGAAGGGCACGGCATTAAATGTCGAATTCAAAAGCTCTCGGCCAGGCCAAAAGCCGCCCCCTAAAGGCACCAGGGACGAACTGTCCAGCCTCAATAAAATTCTGGACCAAGTATGTCAGATTCATAGTACCCCTGGTAAACCTGCTAATCATACCCACAGAGAATGTTGGGTCTTCAAGCAGTCCAGCAAGCTCAACGCCGTACACAAGGGGGAGGATACACCAAGTGAAGACGATGACGAGCCCCCCAAGCAAGACACGGGGGAACAAAAGCAATTTCCACCAGAAGTCAAAACAGTAAACGTGTTACATGTAATCAAGGGAAAAAACAATGCGGCACTCCCAGGAAAGTATACCCAAGTGCCTATCACCACGAAGTCCTGCCACTGATCATCTCAACCGATCACTTTCGACCATCGCGATTACTCAGCAAGTATCCGATAGGCAGGATGGGCTGCCCTGGTATTAGACCCAGTAATTGGCGGATATCACTTCACAAGGGTCTTGATGGACGGCGGCAGTAGCCTAAACCTAATATATCAGGATACAATCCGCAGTAGCCATAGCAATACTACCTTTAAAGGACTAACGCCAGGCCCAGGGGCTCGTTGTACGGGCTCCCTCCTACTACAAGTTACATTCGGCTCCCCCAATAACTTCCGTCGCGAGCATTTAACTTTCCACATCGCTCCGTTTCAAAGTGGCTATCAAGAACTGCTCGGACGCAAAGCTTTCGCTTGCTTTAATGCAATACCACACTACGCCTCCCTCACACTCAAGATGCCCGGTCCACGTGGCATCATTACAGTGCACGGAAATATCAAGCGATCTTTGCGCGCCGAAGAGAGTGAGGCTGCCTTGGCCGCCGCACACTAAAGGCGCCCGGACAAACGAAAGCATCCAATAGGTCGTCAAGACCTCAGATACAAGTAATCAAGTCCGGCGCCGCTATTTATACGGAAATAAGTGGTCACACCCTTATTTGTCAATACAAGGGGCTCAACGCGTGCAGACAAGTGGCAATTTCCTATCATCTTGAATTATATATGGTTTCTTTAAAAACTATCCTTTTGCACGACAAATTTTTCACTTAACTTCCTCTCTATTACAGACGATCATCATGCTACACCCGTCCAGGATACGGCACAACAGAGACACAGGCGTAGACGTGCAGTAGGGACCCGCTCCAAGGATTCTTTTTAGATTAAGACCCTGCGTAAACCTTTTTTACTGTCTCTTGTTGATACATATCCACCGTTGAGAAGGATGCTGACGTCTTGGCATGTGGCCACGCCAGAACAATGCGCGTACCTGGACACACAGGGCTTCTTACAAAGGCCACTATTTAGGCCCGGTTTATACCACAAAGACCGAATACCTTAGGGAGTGTTCGGCGTCGCGAGTTTGGCCCTATATGCATCGGCTCCGAATCATTGTCTTTGGTCAAATGTTGGGTTTGCCCGGCTCCTGTGTTTTCGTGCCTTACGTTCTGCCTTGCCGACCAAGGTAGCACCAGGAGAACTACTGCGATTGTGCCCTGGTTCATCCGGATGAGCACCTCAGTAGAGAAAGCCAAAAACTGACTGTCATGATATAGCGTGAGACTGGTCAACCACTCAATGACCTGTGGGAATGTTAGAATTCCTCTGCCTTAACTAAGGGTTGTTTCCCGGCCGAGCATGTACGCACCCCGAGATCGGGAGAGTGCGGAGCCACCAGGGGCTATCTAGTAGCCCCACTGTCAAACTCCTATGGCTAAGTGAAAGTGCTAAAGCATTATAGTCCGGTTGCCTCGCTCGCTCCGCTATCACCTCCTTAATAGGACCAAGACGTTGGGTTAAGTGTGAATGCGTGTTTTTGCGAGCACCTCCGCATTATATGCGTGAGGGTTGAAGCCGACGGCTGCAATCTTTCAGGTTATACACATGTATACATAAACGGCCGCCCAGGAGGCATCATATTACTTTCAGGCAAAAGTATAAAAATAGCCTTATAAAAATTTATAAAAGCATTTCGCTTACAATGAGATTACATATCACTCAAACATAATATTTTTTGAGCACTGGGTCTCTATCAAACGGGCACCCTCAAGAACTTCTTTAAAGTAGTGCTCGGCAGCCTTTCGACCTATAGCCGAATCCCGCATTGCAACATTGGTAGCATCCATCTCCTCCCAATATGCCTTAACACGGGCAAAGGCTATCCGTGCGCCCTCTATGCACGCCGACCTCCTCATCGCATTAATGCATGGCACCACATCAAGGACCTGCTGCACCAAGCTGAAATAGTTGTTCGGTTTTGACCTTCCCGGCCATAGCTGATCCACAACAGACCTCATAGAGAGTCCGGACAACCTATTTAGTTCGGCCCATTCGGCTAATTGGTCAGTCAATGAAAGTGGACGCTCGGGAGAATGGAATTGTCTCCAAAACAGCTGGTCTACTCCACGGTCCGTCTGACCCTGGAAGTACTTGGCCGCATCGGCAGCGCTCGCCGCCAAATCCATATACACATCCTCCGAACTCCACAGCCGATCCAGAGGGGCATACCGTGGATCTCCGAATTTCCTCCGCAACATAAAGGATTTCCCAGCTACAATATCCCCGGCTTCCCGCAGCTCCTCCTTCTTTGCCCTCATAGCAGAGCGGAGATCCTTTTTCGTCGCAGCAGCCTTCTCAAGGTCCGATGCCTTCGCTTGGTTTTCCTTTTCAAGAACCCGGCAACGTCGGCGGCGGCTTTTAATTCTATAGCCATCTTGGCCATCTTGTCTCGGGTCTCGCCATGCGCGGCCTTCTCGGCTTGCAACTCTTCGGCCGCCTTCACAGCAGCCGCATTACCCAACCTCGCTTGTTCCTTGGCTCGGGCAAGTTCTGCCCGCAAGGCTTCAACAGTGGCAGCTCCATCTGCAGTCACAACATATTAAAGATACCGGCATCATGCTGCTCTTCCTATGTGGCATTTCCCAGATATTCACAATTACCATGTGCCTCGTCAAGCCTTTTGTTAACAAGCTCGATGTCGGCGTCTGCCGCATCCAACTGCCGCTCTAAATGGGCAAACTCGCTAGTCCAGCTAGCCACCGGAGCTTCCATCACCTGCACATAGAGGCAGTATGGTTATTTCCTGGGAATATGATCCTCTGTTCGTCGTCGTTTATGACGAAAACCAGAGTCTCAGGGGCTACTATCTACACAGGGCACACCTAGCATGTGCAGGATTATCATACATTCTTTTACGTACCTCAAAGCCTGTCAGTAGACTCAGAAAAGCTTCATGCAATCCTTTCGGCGGACAATATTCTCTCCATCATCGTATTCATCATCACACAGTGTTCATCTGAGATGGCCGCTCCCCAACCAACTCCCTTAGAACATCCGATCACACACTAGACGGTGCCGGACTCTTTTTTCTGCTCTCTTCAGGAGCCGGACACTGGGAGCTTCGGGGGTTAATGGGATTATCTTCTGGCCTCACCGGACTCGGAGAGGCCCTCCGCGACGACACTTCAGAGTCGCCCGCTTCTGGAGTGGAGGAATCCGGAGGAGGCGTTTCACTCTCCATCATCTCTGGAAGAAGATCCCCCGAAGATGAGCTCATTTGAGAGGGGCTAAGGCCTGAACTGCAAAAATATATGCGGTGGTTATTTCCTCAGAAGAAAAAGATGGCATATCTGTACTATTAAAAGTATTTCGGGTCACTTACGACTCAAGGGAGAATTGATCCCCCCGCGGACTTTGTGCGGCAACAGCGCCCCCCAAGGTAGGACCCTTTGTGGGAGACTTCTTCTCCCATTTGGAAGCTTCGGCTTCCGAATCCCTGGGCGCAGTCCTTTTCCTCTTCTGGTCACCTTCCCTCATGGAGACGCTCGCTCCCTCGGCTAGAATGGCACTACAGGAATCAGCTACTTTACCGTCTGCCACGGCGGACGGCAAAGCATGAACGGCGGACGGCAAAGGCCTTTGCCGTCAGCCGCGGACGGCAAAAGGCTCCGGCAAAGTAGGCTACGGTAAACAACTACTTTGCCGTCTGCTTCCTGGCGGCTGACGGCAAAGGCCCTTTGCCGTCTGCGGCGGACGGCAAAGAGAGCGGACGGCAATAATTGCGCTGTCAGTCCGTTAAGTGGCTAACGGCAGGCCTTTGCCGTCCGCCGCTGACGGCAAAATTTCTAGTGTCTTTGCCGTCCGCCGTATGATGTCATCTACACGTCACTACATGGCAGGTTCTTTGCCGTCTGCCACTGATGGCAAAGTGTAGGTTCTTTGCCCTGCCACTGATGGCAAAGTCTTTGCCGTCTGCCACTGTAGGCAAACTGACCAAATGGGTCAGCTCCCAGGAAGCACAGCTAGGATGCCACGTGTCTTCTTTGCCGTCCGCGGCAGACGGCAAAGAGCCCGTTGCCGTCGGTGGCAGACGGCAAAGAGCCTGCATATTGGCTCTTTTATCTGTTTTTTATTAAATCCAACAATTTTCATCACAAATATATATGACATATATAGATATATTTCAAAAGGCCATTACAGAGCAAACATATAAGATATCCAACACATAACTTCATCATCCAACCATATATATTACATGCATAGTTCCATCATACATAACAAGTTCAACATAGAGGCATCCAACCATATATATTACAATAGTTTCATCCAACGATACATGCATAGTTCAACGATACAAAAGAAACAGAGAAAGGGATAAGGAGCACTCCATCTATGCAAGCTTTCGTCAAGTGAATGAAATCTGCAAAATGAAAAATAAGAAAGTTAGAACAAGAAGAGTAGAACAAGAAGAAGAGTAGAACAAGAAGAAGACTAGAACAAGAAGAGTAGAACAAGAAGAAGACTAGAACAAGAAGAGTATGTCATTTATGAGCTAACTTACGTGAAATGGATCATATATGAGCTAACTAAGTTGAAATGGGTCGTTTATGAGCTAGCTAAGGTGAAATGGATCATTTATGAGCTAACTTAGTTGAAATGGGTCGTTTATGAGCTAACTTAGGTGAAATGGATCATTTATGAGCTAACTTAGTTGAAATGGATCGTTTTTTTAGCTAACTTAGGTGAAATGGATCATTTAAGAGCTAATTTAGGTGAAATGGATCGTTTTTTTAGCTAACTTGGTGAAATGGATCATTTATGAGCTAAATTAGTTGAAATGGATCATTTATGAGATAACCTAGGTAAGATGGGTCA
>NC_053023.1:353471298-353484448 GCF_003073215.2 Triticum urartu
GAAAGATGTTAGCATTCTCTTCATCTTCTATTTGTTTTCTTTTCTTTATGTAATTGGCAATATAAGGATTTTCAATGCAATTCACCGCGCAATACATATAAATTTCCTCTAGATCAAAATGAAGAACTTTATCAAGGGCAAATTTTGGAATATCCTTAGTTCTACGTTTAATTTCTTCATAACCCAAGAGCAAACTAAGTTCATTATGATGTGCAAGGGAAATCAAGTCATCACAATTTTTGGACACGATACGCTCATGAAACAATTTGCATTGGGTACTAAAATGATCACGTTCATTGCAAAGTTCACAAGTAGGGCTAAGAAAAGATAAATTTTCAGCACATTCATCTAGCTCTTCTTGCAACAATTTGGTTTCTAAGTACTTATGCCTCTTGCAATATCTATCTTCCCTATTTGGTGTGTACTTGCAAACCCAGTCTACTCCACAAAAATTGACATGTTTATAGGAGGCATTTTCATCATAACTAGTGCAATCATCATTAGCATCATGGATATTCAAGGAATTCATACTAACAACATTGCAATCATGCTCATCATTCAAAGATTTAGTGCCAAACATTTTAATGCATTCTTCTTCTAAAACTTTGGCACAATTTTCTTTTCCATCATACTCACGAAAGATATTAAAAAGATGAAGCATATGAGACAAACTCAATTCCATTTTTTTGTAGTTTTCTTTTATAAACTAAACTAGTGCTAAAACAAGAAACAAAAAGATTCGATTGCAAGATCTAAAGATATACCTTCAAGCACTCACCTCCCCGGCAACGGCGCCAGAAAAGAGCTTGATGTCTACTACACAACCTTCTTCTTGTAGACGTTGTTGGGCCTCCAAGTGCAGAGGTTTGTAGGACAGTAGCAAATTTCCCTCAAGTGGATGACCTAAGGTTTATCAATCCGTGGGAGGCGTAGGATGAAGATGGTCTCTTTCAAGCAACCCTGCAACCAAATAACAAAGAGTCTCTTGTGTCCTCAACACACCCAATACAATGGTAAATTGTATAGGTGCACTAGTTCGGCGAAGAGATGGTGATACAAGTGCAATATGGATGGTAGACATAGGTTTTTGTAAACTGAAAATATAAAAATAGCAAGGTAGCAAGCGGTAAAAGTGAGCGTAAATGGTATTGCAATGAGTTGAAACAAGGCCTAGGGTTCATACTTTCACTAGTGCAAGTTTCCCTCAACAATAATAACATAATTGGATCACATAACTATCCCTCAACATGCAACAAAGAGTCACTCCAAAGTCACTAATAGCGGAGAACAAACGAAGAGATTATGGTAGGGTACGAAACCACCTCAAAGTTATTCTTTCCAATCAATCCGTTGGGCTATTCCTATAAGTGTCACAAACAGCCCTAGAGTTCGTACTAGAATAACACCTTAAGACACAAATCAACCAAAACCCTAATGTCACCTAGATACTCCAATGTCACCTCAAGTATCCGTGGGTATGATTATACGATATGCGTCACACAATCTCAGATTCATCTATTCAACCAACACAAAGGACCTCAAAGAGTGCCCCAAAGTTTCTACCGGAGAATCACGACGAAAACGTGTGCCAACCCCTATGCATAGGTTCATGGGCGGAACCCGCAAGTTGATCACCAAAACATACATCAAGTGAATCACGTGGTATCCCATTGTCACCACAGATACGCACGGCAAGACATACATCAAGTGTTCTCAAATCTTTAAAGACTCAATCCGATAAGATTACTTCAAAGGGAAACTCATTATTACAAGAGAGAAGAGGGGGAGGAGAAACATAAGATCCAACTATAATCATGATACATCAAGATGCCAAATCAAGAACCGAGAGAGAGGAGAGATCAAACACATAGCTACTGGTACATACCCTCATCCCCGAGGGAGAACTACTCCTCCTCGGTCATGGAGAGCACCGGGACTGATGAAGATGGCCACCGGAGGAGGGATTCCCCCCTCCGGCAGGTGCCGGAACGGGTCTAGATGGCTTTCGGTGGCTACGTAGGCTTTGGCGGCGATCCCCGATCTATTTGTCCGTTCTGGAAGTTTTAGGATACATGGGTATATATGGGTGAAAGGAGTACGTCGGTGGACCGAAGGGGGGGGGCACGAGGCAGGTGGGCACGCCCCAGGGGGGTGGGCGTGCCCCCTACCCTCATGAGCTCCTCCTTGATCTTCTGACGTAGGGTCCAAGTCTATCCGGTAGGTTCCAAAAATAACTTCTCCAGTTGATTTTGTTCCGTTTCGACTTCGTTTGATATTCCTTTTCTTCGAAACACTGAAATAGGCATAAAATAGCAAATCTGGGCTGGGCCTCCGGTTAATAGGTTAGTCCCAAAAATAATATAAAAGTGGATAATAAAGCCCAATATTGCCCAAAACAGTAGATAATATAGCATGGAGCAATCAAAAATTATAGATACGTTGGAGACGTATCAACTGTCACTGGGAAAGGACACCGCAAGATTGAACCCAAAGCTAAGCACTTCTCCCATTGCAAGAAAGATCAATCTAGTAGGCCAAACCAAACTGATAATTCGAAGAGACTTGCAAAGATAACCAATCATACATAAAAGAATTCAGAGAAGATTCAAATATTGTTCATAGATAGACTTGATCATAAACCCACAATTCATCGGTCTCAACAAACACACCGCAAAAAGAAGATTACATCGAATAGATCTCCACAAGAGAGGGGGAGAACATTGTATTGAGATCCAAAAAGAGAGAAGAAGCCATCTAGCTAATAACTATGGACCCGAAGGTCTGAGGTAAACTACTCACACTTCATCGGAGAGGCTATGGTGTTGATGTAGAAGCCCTCCGTGATCTGGATGCCCCCTCCGGCGGAGCTCCGGAACAGGCCCCAAGATGGGATCTCGTGGATACAGAAAGTTGCGGCGGTGGAATTAGGGTTTTTGGCTCGTATCTGATCGTTTGGGGGTACGTAGGTATATATAGGAGGAAGGAGTACGTCGGTGGAGCAACAGGGGGCCCACGAGGGTGGAGGGCGCGCCTGGGGGGGTAGCGCGCCCCCCTACCTCGTGGCTCCTCCTTTGTTTCTTGACGTGAGGGTCCAAGTCTCCTGGATCGTGTTCGGTGAGAAAATCACGTTCCCGAAGGTTTCATTCCGTTTGGACTCCGTTTGATATTCCTTTTCTTTGAAATCCTAAAATAGGCAAAAAAAAACAACAATTCTGGGCTGGGCCTCCGGTTAATAGATTAGTCCCAAAAATAATATAAAAGTGGATAATAAAGCCCAAGAATGTCCAAAACAGTATATAATATAGCATGGAGCAATCAAAAATTATAGATACATTGGAGACGTATCAGGGGGCTGGGGTTGTACAGAGTTGGTTTACAGCGAAAGGAATATTCATATCCGCACGCTAAGCTTGCCTTCCACGCCAAGGAGAGTCCCATCCGGACACGAGGGAAGGCCTTCCATCTTGTATCTTCACGGCCCATCTGTCCGGCCCACATCACGTAGCCCGGACACCCGAGGACCCCATAATCCAGGTCTCCGTCAGTAGCGCCTGAACCAGTCTTCAATGACGATGTGTCAGGCGCGCAGATTATCTTCGGCATTGCAAGGCGGGTTCCTCCTCCGAATTCTTCAAAGAATTTGATCATCAGTACTATATCTGACTCTGTACAACAGTCATACCTATGAATTAGAATACAGATAAGTTCTGTCCTCCGAAGATTTCACTGATGAGACGTTACGTCCGGCCATTCTATTATTTCAAACCATTTTTCGGCCTCCTGTTTCGCGTTTCGAGACACAACCACTGATGTCACATCTTATCAAAGCAGAGATCGTGCCCCCTTATTATGGATTCTCATCAATACAGGTATAGGAAACCCAACCGTGTCGTTTCGCACGACCCCTTGAAAATAGGCGAGCTTTAAGGCTCGTGGGGACGCATGGTATTTACTGCCTTTATAAGGAGATAAGATTCCCCTTTTTACTGTTGGGGAACGTAGTAATTTCAAAAAATTTCCTACACACACGCAAGATCATGGTGATGCATAGCAACAAGAGGGAAGAGTGTTGTCCACGTACACTCGTAGACCGAAAGCGGAAGCGTTAGAACAACGCGGTTGATGTAGTCGTATGTCTTCACGATCCGACCGATCAAGTACCGAACGTACGGCACCTCCGAGTTCAGCACACGTTCAGCCCGATGACGTCCCTGGAACTCCGATCCAGCCGAGTGTTTCGAGAGAGTTTCGTCAGCACGACGGCGTGGTGACGATGTTGATGTTCTACCGACACAGGGCTTCGCCTAAGCACTGCTACAGTATTATCGAGGTGGACTATGGTGGAGGGGGGCACCGCACACGACTAAGAGATCAAGAGATCAATTGTTGTGTCTCTGGGGTGCCCCCCTGCCCCTGTATATAAAGCAGCAAGGGGGGTGCGGCCGGCCATAGGAGGAGGCGCGCCGGAGGAGTCCTACTCCCGGTACTCCCACCGGGAGTAGGACTCCCCTCCTTTTTCCTAGTTGGATTAGGACTTGGGGGGAAGGAGGAGAGAGGGGAAAGGAAAGGGGGGCGCCCCCTCCTTGTCGAATTCGGACTTGCGGGGGAGGGGCGCGCGGCTGCCCCTTGGCCACCTCTCCTCTTCCTCCAATTGGGCCCATAAGGCCCAATAGCCTCCGGGGGGGTCCCGTAACCCCTCCGGTACTCCGGTAAAATCATTATTTCATCCGGAACACTTCCGATATCCAAACATAGGCTTCCAATATATCAATCTTCATGTCTCTACCATTTAGAGACTCCTCGTCATGTCCGTGATCACATCCGGGACTCCGAACAACCTTCGGTACATCAAAACACATAAACTCATAATAAAATTGTCATCCTAATGTTAAGCGTGCGGACCCTATGGGTTCGAGAACTATGTAGAAATGACCGAGACACGTCTCTGGTCAATAACCAATAGAGGAACCTGGATGCTCATATTGGCTCCTACATATTCTACGAAGATTGTCGGTGTCAAAACCGGCGGATCTCGGGTAGGGGGTCCCGAACTGTGCGTCTAAGGCGGATGGTAACAGGAGGCAGGGGACACGATGTTTTACCCAGGTTCGGGCCCTCTTGATGGAGGTAAAACCCTACGTCCTGCTTGATTAATATTGATGATATGGGTAGTACAAGAGTAGATCTACCACGAGATCAGAGAGGCTAAACCCTAGAAGCTAGCCTATGGTATGATTGTCTGTTGTCCTACGGACTAAAACCCTCTCGGTTTATATAGACACCGAGAGGGTTAGGGTTACACAAGGTCGGTTACAAAGGAGGAGATATCCATATCCGTATTGCCTAGCTTGCCTTCCACGCCAAGTAGAGTCCCATCCGGACACGAGACGAAGTTTAATCTTGTATCTTCATAGTCTACCAGTCCGGCCAAAGGATATAGTCCGGCTGTCCGGAGACCCCCTAATCCAGGACTCCCTCAGTAGCCCCTGAACCAGGCTTCAATGACGATGAGTCCGGCGCGCAGTATTGTCTTCGGCATTGCAAGGCGGGTTCCTCCTCCGAATACACCACGGAAGAATTTGAATACAAGGATAGTGTCCGACCCTGCAAAATAAGTTCCACATACCACCGTAGAGAGAATAATATTTCGCAAATCTAATTTGCTGACTTGTTTTGGCAGCACGATTATGTCATGGCCCGGTGATTATTCGAACCGTTTTTCTTCAACCAGCTCCACACATAACGCGAGGCGGTTTCTTGACACGTCTTGTCAAAGCAGAGATCGTGTTCCCCCAATTACGGGATTCTCATTAATACGGTCGTGGGTAACCCAACCGTGTCTAGGACTCCTAGATTATAGGCAAGTCCCAAACGGCTACGGAGAGGACGCTTGATATTCACCCTCTTTATAAAGGGACAAGGTTTTCGCTTTTTCCCTCTCGTGCTCAATCGAACCCCTCTCCCTCGAGTTCTAACACCCAAAGCCCAGGTCAGGTGCTCCGGATCTTCAATCATGTCCGGATCCAGCCTTCAAGGCGATGGATGCCCTCCTCCGTCACGGAAGAGGATATCAAGAAGTTGAGGGAGGCCAGATACCTGACCGCCGAGGTTTCGCATCGGCTGCCTGCTCGAGGGCAGGTCGTCCCTACTCCCGAACCCAACGAGAACGTCGTGTTCGTCTCCCACTTCCTCCGAGGCCTAGGCCTCACTCTGGATCCCTTCGTCAGGGGTTTGATGTTCTATTACAGGCTAGATTTCCACGATCTAGCTCCGGACTCCTTTCTCCACATCTTGACATTTATTGTCGTGTGTGAGGCCTTCCTCCGCATTACCCCACACTTCGGCCTATGGCTCAAGACCTTTGAAGTGAAGCCGAAGATGATCGAGGGGCAACATGCATCATGCGGAGGCGCATCAATAGGCAATATGGCAGGAGCTCCGTGGCCGAAAGGTTCCTTTCCAGAGGTGTCCGGATTATGGCAATGGGAGTGGTTTTACATCACGGCTCCCAGAAGTGCCAAGTGGGCGGCTGCCCCCGCTTTCCGCTCGGGCCCCCCACCACAACTAATGTCATGGATTAGCAGAGGTCTGAGCTGGGGTCCAGCTAAGCACGTGCCTATACTGCAAAGCCGCGTTCAAGATCTCTTCGAGGGAGATTTTAATTTGGTTGTGGTAATGCAAGTTATGCTGGTTCGTCGAGTCCAACCTTGCAAACGCCAGCCCCTTCGCTTGTGGGAGTTCAACCCAGAAGGACCGCGTGCCATTCAAAGTTTCCTCGGCCTAATGCACGAGGAGATGTACAAGTCATTCTTCGGACCTCAAATAGAGTGTCCGGATACTACCGAGGACGTGGGCCTGAGCAGTAACTGCGCTGCCAAACAAGTAATAAATCCTCTAGCTAAACACACCGTCTTTTATTCATCATGAAGTTATTTCTGAGAGATCGCTCTTTGACCAGGACTGGCTAACAAAGGCGAAGATGATTCGGTGTTCGGCCCCCTCCCTGAGGGTTTGGAAAATCCAGTATTGGAAAAGATGCTCGAGCTCGCACCTTGCCCGGAGCCCTCGAAGGAAGATACAGGGGGGAATAATATGGGCGGAAGCGGGCCCCCATCGCTGCCCGTTCCAACCGAGGTAATGAGCGCCTCCATAAAGGAGAATAACCAGGGGAGGACTGCTTCCGAGGATCCGGAAGCCGAGGCCTCCAAACGAGAGAAGAAGTCTTCAACAGAGGGTCCTTCCTCGGGGGGTGCTCTTGCCGCACAAAGTCCGCGGGGGGATCAGCCCTCCAACGAGTCGTAAGTGATCCAAAAATACTTTAATAGTGAAAGTATACTATCTTTCTTCTGAGAAAATAACCGCCGCACATCTCTTGCAGTTCTGGTCTTAGCCCTTCTCAGCTGAGCTCGTCTTTGGGGGATCTTCTTCCGGAGATGATGGAGAGCGAAACGCCTCCCTCGGACTCCTCTACTCAAGAAGCGGGCGACCCCGAAGTGTCGTCACGGAGGGCCTCTCTGGATCCGGTGAGGCCAGAACATAATCCCATAGACCCTCGAAGTCCCCGGCGTCCAGCGCTAGAAGAGAGCAAACAAAAGAGTCCAGCATCATCTGGTATGCGGTCGGACGTTCTGAGGGAGCTGTTGGGGCGAGCGGCCATCTCAGAAGAACACCGTACGCTGATGGGTGCGGTGATGGAAAGAATTTCGTCCGCCGAAAGCGGATTACACGAAGCCTTTATGAGTCTACTGACAGGCTTTGAGGTACGTGAAATAATATGTGATAGTACCGCACATGTTAGGTGTGCCCTGTGTAGATAGTAGCCCCTGAGACTCTGGTTGTTGTCGAGAACGGCGGCGAACAGAGGATCATAGTCCTAGGGAATAACCAGACTGCCTTTATGTGCAGGTGGTGGAAGCTCCGGTGGCTAGCCGGACTAGTGAGTTTGCCGAATTAAAACGGCAACTGGATGCGGCAGACGCCGACATCGAGCTTGTTAACAAGCGGCTTGACGAATCACAGGGTATGTAATGTTTTCTGGTGAATGTCACACAATAAGAGCAGCATGATGCCAGTATCTTCAGTATGTTGTGATTGCAGACGGAGCTGCCACCGTGGAGACCCTTCGGGCGGAACTTGCCCGAGCCAAGGAACAAGCGAGGGTTAGTAATGCGGCTGCTTTGAAGGCGGCCAGAGAGTTAAGAGCCGAGAAGGCCGCCCATTGCTAAAGCAAAGAAAAGTTGGCCAAGATGGCCGTAGAATTGAAAGGCACTGCCGACCGTTGCCAGTTCCTTGAAGAAGAGAACCGAGTGAAGGCAGCGGACCTTGAGAAGGCCACTATGGCGACCAAAGACAGTCGCTCTGCTATGAGGGCGAAGGAGGAGCTGCGCGAAGCCAGGGATATTGCGGCTGGGAAGCCCTTTCTTCTGCAGAGGAAGTTCGGAGATCCGCGGTATGCCCCTCTGGATCGGCTATGGAGTTCGGCAGACGCATATATGGACTTGGCGGCGAGCGCTGTCGATGCGGTCGAATACTTCCAAGATCAATTAGATCGTGAAGTGGACAAGCTATTCTGGTCGCAATTCAACATTCCAGAGCATTCGCTTCCCTTGACTGATCAGCTAGCCGAATGGGCCAAACTTAATAGGTTGTCCGGACTCGCCATGAGGTCTGTTGTACATCATTTGTGGCTAGAGAAGCCGAAGCCGAACAGCTATTTCAGCTTAGTGCAGCAGTTCCTTGGTGCGGTGCCACACCTCAACGCGATGAAGAGGTCGGCGTGCATAGAAGACTCACGGATGGCCTTTTCCCGTGTCAAGGCATACTGGGCAGAGATGGATGCTACCACTGTTGCGGCTCAAGGTTCGGCCATAGGCCGAGTAGCTGCCGAGCACTATTTTGAAGAGGTTCTTGAGGGTGCTCGTTTGATAGAGTCCTAGTGCTCGAAGAATATTATGTTTGAATGAAATGTATTCCCATTGTAAACACAATGTTTTTATGAAATATAGTAAGGCTGTATTTATACGTTTGCCAGGAAGTAATGTGATGCCTCCTGTGCGGCCGTTTGTGTATATATGTATATAACCTGAAAGATTGCAGTCGTCGGCTTCAACCCCCATGCATATAATGCGGAGGTGCTCGCAAAAAACGCGTGTTCACACTTAACCCAACGTCTTGGTCCTATTAAGGAGGTGATAGCGCAGCGAACAAGGAATCCGGACTATAATGCTTTAGCACTTTCACTTAGCCATAGGAGTTTGACAGTGGGGCTACTAGATAGCCCCTGGTGGCTCCGCACTCTCTCGATCTCGGGGTGCATACATGCCTGGCCGGAAAACAGCCCTTCATTAAGGCGGAGGAATTCTAACATTCCGATAGGTCATCGAGTGGTTGACTAGTTTCATGTTATATCATGACAGTCAGTTTTCGGCTTTCTCTACCGAGGTGCTTGTCTGGATGAACCAGGGCACAATCACAGTAGTTCTCCTGGTGCTGCCTTAGCCGATAAAGCGGAATGTAAGGCACCAAAACACAGGAGCCGGGCAAACCCAACATTTAACCAAAGACAATAATTCGGAGCTGATGCATATAAGGCCAAACTCGCGACGCCGAACACTCCCTAAGGTATTCGGTCTTTATGGTATAAACTGGGCCTAAATAGTGCCCTTTGTAAGAAGCCCCTTGTGTCCAGGTACGTGCATTATTCTCACGTGGCCACATGCCAATACGTCAGCATCCTTCTCAATTGTACTAAGATTCGAGGGATGTGTATCAACAAGAGACAGTAAAAAGGTTTACGCAGGGTCTTAATCTAAAAAGAATCCTTGGAGAGGGTCCCTGCTGCATGTCTGTGCCTGTGTCTCCGTTGTGCCATATCCTGGACGGGTGTAGCATGATGATCATCTGTAAAAGAGAGGAACTTAGGTGAAAAAGTTTTCGTGCAAAAAGATAGTTTTTAAAGAAACCATGTATAACTAAAAATGAGTAGAAATTGCCACTTGTCTACGCGCGTTGAGCCCCTTGTATTTGTAATAGGGGTGTGGCCATCAATCCGGTACAAATTACATATAGCAGTTCCGGACTCGTCTAACGGTGTCCGTGGTCTTGACGACCTATCAAATGCTTTACTTGGTGAGGCCGTTTTTAGTGTGCGGCTGCCAAGGCAGTCGCATTCTCTTCGGCGCGCAAAGATCGCTTAATATTTCCGTTCACTGTAATGATGCCACGTGGACCGGGCATCTTGAGCGTGAGGGAAGCATAATGCGGTATTGCATTAAAGCGAGCAAAAGCTTCGCATCCAAGTAGTGCTTGATAACCGCATTGGAACGCAGCAATGTGGAAGGTCAAATGTTCGCTACGGGAGTTATCGGGGAAGCCGAATATAACCTTTAGTAGCAGGGAGCCCGTGCAGTGAGCCCCGGGGCCTGGCGTTACTCCTTTAAAGGTAGTGTTGCTATGGCAAATTTTCGTTGGGTCTATCCCCATTTCGCGGATTGTATCTTGGTATATCGGGTTTAAACTGCTGCCACCGTCCATCAGGACTCGTGTAAAATGGTATCCGTCAATTATTGGGTCTAATACCAGGGCAGCCCATCCTGCCCGCTGGATACTTGCTGAGTAATTATGATGGTCGAAAGTGACCGGTTGAGACGACCAGTGGCAGGGTTTCGCGGTGATAGGCCCTTGGGCATATTTATCTGGGAGGGCCGCTTTGCTTCCCTTGATCACGTGTAATACATTGACTATTTTGACTTTTGATGGAAACTTCTTTTGTTCCCCAGTGTCTTGCTTGAGAGGCTCATCCTCATCTTCTCTTGGTGTATCCTCCCCCTTGTGTATGGCGTTGAGCTTGCCGGACTGCTTGAAAACCCAACATTCTCTGTGGCTATGATTAGCGGGTTTACCAGGGGTGCTATGGATCTGACACACTTGGTCCAGAATTTTGTTCAGGCTGGACAGTTCATCTCTAGCGCCTTTAAAGGGCGGCTTTTGCTGACCTGGCCGAGAGCTTCGGAATCCGGCGTTTACCGCCGTGCTCTTCGGGCTGTCTTCTTTATTCCAACGCTTATTATTTTTGCTGCGTCGTGATTTCCCATTTTCATCTCTAACTTCGGATGTGCTTGGGTCGCTGGTGCTGCATCTGGCTAGCCAGCTGTCCTCACCTACGCAAAAGCGGGTCATGAGGCTTGTTAATGCTCCCATTGTTCTCGACTTTTCTTGGCCGAGGTGTCTGGCAAGCCATTCGCCGCGGATGCTATGCTTAAAAGGTGTCGGTGTCAAAACCGGCGGATCTCGGGTAGGGGGTCCCGAACTGTGCGTCTAGGCGGATGGTAACAGGAGGCAAGGGACACGAAGTTTTACCCAGTTCGGGCCCTCTCGATGGAGGTAAAACCCTACGTCCTGCTTGATTAATATTGATGATATGGGTAGTACAAGAGTAGATCTACCACGAGATCGAGAGGCTAAACCCTAGAAGCTAGCCTATGGTATGATTGTTGATGTGTATGTTGTCCTATGGACTAAAACCCTCCGGTTTATATAGACACCGGATAGGGTTAGGGTTACATAGAGTCGGTTACAATAGTAGGAGATCTTCATATCCGTATCGCCAAGATTGCCTTCCACACCAAGGAAAGTCCCTTCCGAATACGGGATGGAGTCTTCAATCTTGTATCTTCATAGCCCAGGAGTCCGACTGAAGGTATAGTCCGGCCATCCGAACACCCCCTAATCCAGGACTCCCTCAGCAGCCCCTGAACCAGGCTTCAATGACGACGAGTCTGGCGCGCAGATTATCTTCGGCATTGCAAGGCAGGTTCCTCCTCCAAGTACTTCATAGAAGACTTTGAACACAAAGATAGTGTCTGGCTCTGCAAAATAAGTTTCCACATATTGCCATAGAGAGAATAATATTTACACCAATCTAATCTGCTGACGTATTCCGTAGCGTGACACACCACGGCCAAGGCTTTATCCGAGTCGTTTCATTATCCCACCTCAGCGCGTCGTGCGAGGCGGTTTCCTTGGCACGTATTGTTAAAGCAGAGATCGTGTCCCCTTATTTCGGGATTCTCATCAATACGGGCGTGGGTAACCCAACCGCTTCTAGGACTCCTAGATTATAGGCATGTCCAAACGGACACGGAGAGGACGCTTGATATTCACCCTCTTTATAAAGGGGACAAGGCCTTTATTTTTCCCTCCATGCTCAATCGAATCCTTCCCCCACCTCAAGCTCAAAAACGCCCGAAGTTCAGGTCAGGTGCTCCGAACCTTCAGTCATGTCCGGATCTAGCCTTCAAGGCCGATGGGTGCCTTCCTCCGTCACGGAACAAGACATCAAAAGGTTGAGGGAGGCCAGATATCTGACCGCCGAGATTTTGCATCGGCTGCCTCCCCGAGGGCAGGCCGTACCCACCCCCGAACCTAACGAAAACATCATGTTCGTCTCCCACTTCCTCCGAGGCCTGGGCCTCGCTCTGGATCCTTTCATAAGGGGTTTGATGTTTTACTATGGGCTAGACTTTCATGATCTAGCTCCGAACTCCTTTCTTCATATCACGACATTTATTGTCGTGTGCGAGGCCTTCCTCCGGGTTACCCCTCACTTTGGCCTATGGCTCAAGACCTTTGAAGTGAAGCCGAAGATGATCGAGGGGCAACATGCAGCGTGTGGAGGTGCCTCAATACGCAAGATGACAGGAGCTCCGTGGCCCAAAGGTTCCATCCCAGAGGTGTCCGAATTGTGGCAACAAGAGTGGTTCTACGTCACGGCTCCTAGAAGTGCCAAGTGGGCGGCTCCCCCTGTTTTCCGCCCGGGCCCCCCACCACAGCTGATGTCATGGATCAGCAGAGGTTTGAGCTGGGAGCCAGCCAAGGATGTGCCTATACTGCAAAGTCGTATTCGAGATCTCTTCAATGGAGATTTCAGTTTGGTTGCGGTAATACAGGTTATGCTGGTCCGTCAAGCCCAGCCTTGCAAACGCCAGCCTCTTCGCCTGTGGGAGTTCAATCCCGAGGGACCGCGTGCCATTCAAAATTTCCTCGGTCTGACGCACGAGGGGATGTACAAGTCATTCTTCGGACCTCAAGTGGAGTGTCCAGAGATCACCGAGGACATGGGCCTGAGTAGTAACCGCGCCGCCAATGAGGT
>NC_053023.1:353485448-353496573 GCF_003073215.2 Triticum urartu
AGAGAGAGATTAATATTTTCATGAGTATGATGGAAAGGATAATTGTGCTCAAGTGCTAGAAGAAGAAATCTATAAAATGTTTGGCACTAAATATTTGAATGATGAGCATGATTGCAATGTTGTTAGTATGAATTCCTTGAATATCCATGTTGCTAATGATATGCAAATCCACAAGCTTGGGGAAGCTATGTTTGATGAAGATGATATT
This sequence comes from Triticum urartu, assembly GCF_003073215.2. NCBI lineage: Eukaryota > Viridiplantae > Streptophyta > Magnoliopsida > Poales > Poaceae > Triticum > Triticum urartu. Next base: position 353,485,657 of record NC_053023.1, read on the forward strand.
TTTTGTCCCCCAAGTTTTGATGAGCAAATTTATTATGATGAAAGCATGCCTCCTATCTATGATGATTATTGTGATGACACGTATGCTTTAAAGAATAATGATAACCATGAAACTTGTCATCTTGATCTTAATTTTCAATCACATGATAGTTATTTTGTTGAGTTTGCTCCCACTATTATTCATGAGAAGAATTTTGCTTGTGTGGAGAGTAGTAAATTTTCTATGCTTTTAGATCATGAAAAGAATGCTTTATGTGATAGTTATATTGTTGAATTCATTCATGATGCTACTGAAAATTATTATGAGGGAGGAATATATGCTTGTAGGAATTGCAATAATATCAAGTTTCCCCTCTATGTGCTTACAGTTACGAAGTTATGCATGTTTTACCTTCCTATGCAAGTTGATTCTTGTTCCCATAAGTTGTTTGCTCACAAAATCCCTATGCATAGGAAGTGGGTTAGACTTAAATGTGCTAGTCATATTCTTCATGATGCTCTCTTTATGTTATAATTCTTATCTTTTATGTGAGCATCGTTGAAATCATCATGCCTAGCTAGGGGTGTTAAATGCTAGCACTTGTTGGGAGGCAACCCAATTTTATTTTTAGTCCTTGATTTTTTCTCCTGTTTAGTAATAAATAATTCATCTAGCCTCTGTTTAGATGTGGTTTTATGTTTTAATTAGTGTTTGTGCCAGGTATAACCTCTGGGAAGACTTGGGGGAAGTCTTGTTGATCATGCTGTCAAAAACAGAAACTTTAGCGCTTACGAGAATTGCTGCCATTTTTATTTGGAGAGTGATATTTAGTTAATTCTTTTTGAAGATAATTAATAGATAAATTACTCATGTCCAGAAATTTATTTGATAATTTTATGAGTTCCATAAGTATACGTTTGATCCAGATTACTACAGACTATTCTGTTTTTGACAGATTCTGTTTTTCGTGTGTTGTTTGCTTATTTTGATGAATCTATGGCTAGTAAAATAGTTTATAAACCATAGTGAATTTGTAATACATTAGTTTTAACACCAATATAAATAAAGAATGAGTTCATTACAGTACCTTGAAGTGGTAATTTATTTTCTTATACTAACGGAGCTTACGAGTTTTCTGTTAAGTTTTGTGTTGTGAAGTTTTCAAGTTTTGGGTAAGGATTCAATGGACTATGGAATAAGGAGTGGAAAGAGCCTAATATTGGGGATTACCAAGGCACCCCAAGATAATATTCAAGGATATCCAAGAGCCTAAGCTTGGGGATGCCCCGGAAGGCATCCCCTCTTTCGTCTTCGTTCATCGGTAACTTTACTTGGAGCTATATTTTTATTTACAACATGATATGTGTTTTGCTTGGAGCATCAATTTATTTTGTTAGGATTTGCTTGATGTTATTTATAACAATGTTTTGAATCTTTTATTTAAATAAAAGTGGCATTAATAGTCTTTACTATGCCTATGTTACAAATATACATGTTGCTGTTTGAAAACAGAAAGTTTACCGCTGTTGCAATAATTCCCTAGAAAAGTCAGAATGTGATAAAATGTTGAAACCTTTTGCATATTAAGCTCTAATAAATTTACTACAGTGGGAATTTTCTTTCATAATTTTTGGAGCTAGGGAAGTATGGATGTTGCTGCATTCTTTTTAGACTGTCCTGTTTAGGCAGATTGCTGTTATGTTTGCTTCTTTAATGATTCTATTTGAGGATAGGACTATTAAATATGCAGAGGCATTTAGTATGCAATGTTGAATAATAATTTTAGTGGTTTGCTACAGTAGAGTATGATAAGGTTTTTGCGACAACTTATCTCACGAGTCCTTGTTGAGTTTTGTGTGGATGAAGCTTTTGAGATTTAGGGAGACCGTGATATGAGAGGAATTAAGGAGACACAAAAGATCAAGCTTGGGGATGCCCAAGGCATCCCGAGATAATATTTCAAGAATTCTCAAGCGTCTAAGCTTGGGGATGCCCCGGTTGGCATCCCACCTTTCTTCTTCAACAACTATCGGTTAGTTTCGGTTGATCCTAAGTTTTTGCTTCTTCACATGATGTTTGCCATTCTTAGAATGTCATTTTGTTTTGCTTTGCTTGCTGTTTGAATAGAATACCAAGATCTGAAATTATTAAATGTTAGAGAGTCTTCACATAGTTGCATAATTATCCGACTACTCATTGATCTTCACTTATATCTTTCGGAGTAGTTTGTCATTTTCTCTAGTGCTTCACTTATACCTTTTAGAGCATGGTGGTAGTTTTATTTTGAAGAAATAGATGAACTCTCATGCTTCACTTAGATTATTTTGAGAGTCTCAAATAGCATGGTAATTTGCTTAAAATCCTAATATGCTAGGTATATAAGATAATAATAAAACTTTCTTATGAGTGTATTGAATACTAAGAGAAGTTTGATGCTTGATGATTGTTTTGAGATATGGAGGTAATAATATCAAAGTCGTGCTAGTTGAGTAGTTGTGAATTTGAGGAATACTTGTGTTGAAGTTTGCAAGTCCCGTAGCATGCACGTATGGTAAACGTTATGTAACAAATTTGAAACATGAGGTGTTATTTGATTGTCCTCCTTATGAGTGGCGGTCGGGGACGAGCGATGGTCTTTTCCTACCAATCTATCCCCCTAGGAGCATGCACGTAGTGCCGAGGTTTTTGATGACTTGTAGATTTTTGCAATAAGTATGTGAGTTCTTTATGACTAATGTTGAGTCCATGTATTATACGCACTCTCACCCTTCCATCATTGCTAGCCTCTACGGTATCGTGCATTGCCCTTTCTCACATCGAGAGTTCGTGCAAACTTCGCCGGTGCATCCAAACCCCATGATATGATACGCTCTTTCACACATAAACCTCCTTATATCTTCCTCAAAACAGCCACCATACCTACATATTATGGCATTTCCATAGCCATTCCGAGATATATTGCCATGCAACTTTCCACCATCCAGTTTATCATGACACATTCATCATTGTCATATTGCTAGCATGATCATGTAGTTGACATAGTATTTGTGGCAAAGCCACCGTTCCCAATTCTTTCATACTTGTCACTCTTGATTCATTGCATATCCCGGTACACCGCCGGAGGCATCCATATAGAGTCATACTTTGTTCTAGTATCGAGTTGTAAATAAATAGAAGTGTGATGATCATCATTCAATAGAGCATTGTCCCAAAAAAAGAGAAAGGCCAAAAAAAGGGATGGCCAAATAAAAAAACGGGGGGCAAATAAAAAAAAGAAAGGCCAAATAAAAATAAAAAAAATTAAAAATTAAAATAAAAGGGACAATGCTACTATCCTTTTTCCACACTTGTGCTTCAAAGTAGCACCATGATCTTTATGATAGAGAGTCTCTTGCTCTATCACTTTCATATACTAGTGGGAATTTTTCATTTATAGAACTTGGCTTGTATATTCCAACAATGGGCCTCCTCAAGTGCCCTAGGTCTTCGTGAGCAAGCAAGTTGGATGCACACCCACTAGTTTCTTTTGTTGAGCTTTCATACATTTATAGCTCTAGTGCATCCGTTGCATGGCACTCCCTACTCCTCGCATTAACATCAATTGATGGGCATCTCCATAGCCCATTGATTAGCCTCGTTGATGTGAGACTTTCTCCTTTTTTGTCTTCTCCACATAACCCCCATCATTATATTCTATTCCACCCATAGTGCTATATCCATGGCTCACGCTCATGTATTGCGTGAAAGTTTATGAGTTTGATATTACTAAAGTATGAAACAATTGCCTGGCTTGTCATCGGGGTTGTGCATGATGAGAGCATTCTTGTGTGACGTAAATGAAACATGACTAAACTATATGATTTTGTAGGGATGAACTTTCTTTGGCCATGTTATTTGAAGACATAATTGCTTAGTTAGTATGCTTGAAGTATTATTATTTTTATGTCAATATGAACTTTTGTCTTGAATCTTTGGATCTGAATATTCATGCCACAATTAAGAAGAATTACATTGAAATTATGCCAACTAGCATTCCACATCAAAAATTATCTTTTATCATTTACCTACTCGAGGACGAGCAGGAATTAAGCTTGGGGATGCTTGATACGTCTCCAACGTATCTATAATTTTTGATTGCTCCATGCTATATTATCTACTGTTTTGGGCAATATTGGGCTTTATTATCCACTTTTATATTACTTTTGGGACTAACCTATTAACCGGAGGCCCAACCCAGATTTGCTATTTTATGCCTATTTCGGTGTTTCGAGAAAAAGGAATATCAAACGGAGTCAAAACAGAACGAAATCAACTGGAGAAGTTATTTTTGGAAGGAAAGCAACTCAGGGAACTTGAAGTGCACGTCAGGGGAGACACGGGCTGCCCACGAGGGTGGGGGGCGCGCCCACCCCCCTAGGGCGCGCCCCCTGCCTCGTGGGGCCCCCGTGGCTCCTTCGACGTACTTCCTGCACCCATATATATCGTCATACCCTAAAACTTCCAGAACAGAGATTAGATCGGGAGTTCCGCCGCCAAAAGCCTATGTAGCCACCAAAAACCAATCTAGACCCGTTCCGGCACCGGAGGGGGCAATCCTTCTCCGGTGGCCATCTTCATCATCCCGGTGCTCTCCATGACGAGGAGGGAGTAGTTCTCCCTCGGGGCTGAGGGTATGTACCAGTAGCTATGTGTTTGATCTCTCTCTCTCGTGTTCTTGATTTGGCACGATCTTGATGTATCGCGAGCTTTGCTATTATAGTTGGATCTATGTTTCTCTCCCCCTCTACTCTCTTGTAATGGATTGAGTTTCCCCTTTGAAGTAATCTTATCGGATTGAGTCTTTAAAGATTTGAGAACACTTGATGTATGTCTTGCCGTGCGTATCTGTGGTGACAATGGGATACCACGTGATTCACTTGATGTATGTTTTGGTGATCAACTTGCGGGTTCCGCCCATGAACCTATGCATAGGGGTTGGCACACGTTTTCGTCGTGATTCTCCGGTAGAACTTTGGGGCACTCTTTGAGGTCCTTGTGTTGGTTGAATAGATGAATCTGAGATTGTGTGATGCATATCGTATAATCATACCCACGGATACTTGAGGTGACATTGGAGTATCTAGGTGACATTAGGGTTTTGGTTGATTTGTGTCTTAAGGTGTTATTCTAGTACGAACTCTAGGGTTGTTTGTGACACTTATAGGAATAGCCCAACGGATTGATTGGAAAGAATAACTTTGAGGTGGTTTCGTACCCTACCATAATCTCTTCGTTTGTTCTCCGCTATTAGTGACTTTGGAGTGACTCTTTGTTGCATGTTGAGGGATAGTTTTATGATCCAATTATGTTAGTATTGTTGAGGGAACTTGCACTAGCGAAAGTATAAACCCTAGGCCTTGTTTCAACGCATTGCAATACCGTTTACGCTCACTTTTATCACTTGCTACCTTGCTGTTTTTATAATTTCAGATTACAAATACCTTTATCTACTATCCATATACCACTTGTTTCACCATCTCTTCGCCGAACTAGTGCACCTATACAATTTACCGTTGTATTGGGTGTGTTGGGGACACAAGAGACTCTTTGTTATTTTGTTGGAGGGTTGCTTGAGAGAGACCTGATACGTCCATTTTGGAAGAGGAATTAATATCGATATTTATCGCATTATGGACTGTTATTTCACTTTATGTCACAATACTTATGGCTATTCTCTCTTATTTTACAAGGTTTACATAAAGAGGGAGAATGCCGGCAGCTGGAATTCTGGGCTGGAAAAGGAGCAAATATTAGAGACCTATTCTGCGCAACTCCAAAAGTCCTGAAACTCCACGGAACGTCTTAAAATAAATAAAGAAAAATCCTCCCAAAGATGAAGGCCAGGGGGCCCACACCCTTCTCACGAGGGTGGGGGCGCGCCCCCCCTAGGGCGCGCCCCCCTACCTCGTGGGCCCCCTGGTGGCTCTCCGATGCCCATCTTCTCCTATATGAGGTCTTTCGATGAGAAAAAAAAAAGAAGGAACTTTTCGGGACGAGACTCCGCCGCCACGAGGCGGAACCTTGGCGGATCCAATCTAGAGCTCCGGCAGAGCTGTTCTGCCGGGAGGATACTTCCCTCCGGAGGGGGAAATCATCACCATCGTCATCACCAACGCTCCTCTCATCGGGAGAGGGCAATCTCCATCAACATCTTCACCAGCACCATCTCATCTCCAAACCCTAGTTCATCTCTTGTATCCAATTCTTGTCTCAAAGTCCGGGATTGGTGCTAGTAGGTTGCTAGTAGTGTTGATTACTCCTTGTAGTTGATGCTAGTTGGTTTATTTGGTGGAAGATCATATGTTCAGATCCTATATGCATATTATTACCCCTCTGATTATGAACATGAATATGCTTTGTGAGTAATTACGTTCGTTCCTGAGGACAAGGGAGAAGTCTTGCTATGAGTAGTCATGTGAATTTGGTATGTTTGATATTTTGATAAGATGTATGTTGTCTAGCCTCTAGTGGTGTTATGTGAACGTCGACTACATAACACTTCACCATTATTTGGGACTAGAGGAAGGCATTGGGAAGTAATAAGTAGATGATGGGTTGCTAGAGTGACAGAAGCTTAAACCCTAGTTTATGCGTTGCTTCGTAAGGGGCTGATTTGGATCCATATGTTTCATGCTATGGTTAGGTTTACCTTAATACTTTTGTTGTAGTTGCGGATGCTTGCAATAGAGGTTAATCATAAGTGGGATGCTTGTTCAAGTAAGAACAACACCCAAGCACCGGTCCACCCACATATCAAATTATCAAAGTATCGAACGCGAATCATATGAACGTGATGAAAACTAGCTTGACGATATTCCCATGTGTCCTCGGGAGCGCTTTTCCTATTATAAGAGTTTGTTCCGGCTTGTCCTTTGCTACAAAAGGATTGGGCCACCTTGCTGCACTTTATTTACTTTTGTTACTTGTTGCTCGTTACAATTTATCCCGTCACAAAACTATCTGTTACCACTTATTTCAGTACTTGCAGAGAATACCTTGCTGAAAACCGCTTCTCATTTCCTTCTGCTCCTCGTTGGGTTCGACACTCTTACTTATCGAAAGGACTACGATAGATCCCCTATACTTGTGGGTCATCAAGACTCTTTTCTGGCCGTTGCCGGGGAGTGTAGTGCCTTTGGTAGGTGGAATTTGGTAAGGAAAAATTTATATAGTGTGCTGAAATTTACTGTCACTTGTTACTATGGAAAGTAATTCTCTGAGGGGCTTGTTCGGGGTATCTTCACCCCGTCCAGTAGAGCAAAGAGTTGCTCCTCAACCTACTGAACCTATTGAAAATGAAACTCCTTTTGAATTTCCTTCGGTATGATGGAAAAACTGCTAGCTAACCCTTTTACAGGAGATGGAACAAAGCATCCTGATGAGCACTTAATATATGTGGATGAAGTTTGTGGATTATTTAAGCTTGCAGGTATACCCGATGATGTTGCTAAGAAGAAGGTCTTCCCTTTATCTTTGAAGGGAGACGCATTGATATGGTATAGGCTATGTGATGATATGAGATCATGGGACTATAAAAGATTGAAGTTGGAATTTCATCAAAAGTATTACCTATGCATCTTGTTCATCGTGATCGCAATTATATATATATATTTTCTGGCCTCGCGAAGGAGAAAGCATCGCTCAAAGCTTGGGGAGGCTTAAATCAATGTTATATTCATGCCCCAATCATGAGCTCTCAAGAGAAATGATTATTCAAAAATTTTATGCTCGGCTTTCTGATAACAATCGCACCATGCTTCGATACTTCTTGTGCTGGCTCTTTTATGATGAAGACTATTGAATTCAAATGGAATTTATTGGATAGAATTAAACGCAACTCTGAAGATTGGGACCTCGACGAAGGTAAGGAGTCAGGTATGACACCTAAGTTTGATTGTGTTAAATCTTTTATGGATACCGATATTTTCCGTAAGTTTAGCACTAAATATGGACTTGACTCTGAGATAGTAGCTTCTTTCTGTGAATCTTTTGCTACTTATGTTGATCTCCCTAAGGAGAAGTGGTTTAAATATCATCCTCCCATAAAGTAAAAGTAGCTGCACCTATTAAAGTTGAAGAAAAGACTGTAACTTATAATGATCCTATTGTTACCTACTTTGAGAAACCACCTTTCCCTGTTATAGTAAAGGATCATGCTAAAGCTTCAACTGTTGTTCGTAAAAGCAATATTAGAACTTATACACCTCCTGAGCAAGTTAAAGTAGAACCTAATATTGCTATTGTTAAAGATCTCTTGTCTGATAATATTGATGGGCATGTTATTCAGTTCGAAGGTGAAACTGCTAGAATTGCTAAACCTTGTGATAAAGATAAACATAGACCTGTGGTAGGCGTGCCTGTTATTTCTATTAAAATAGGAGATCATTGTTATCATGGCTTATGTGATATGGGTGCTAGTGTCAATATCTATTGACTTTATACGAAGAAATTAAGAATGAAATTGCACCTGCTGAGTTAGAAGGTATTGATGTCACAATTAAACTTGCCAATAGAGATACTATTTCACCAATTGGAATTGTTAGAGATGTTGAAGTCTTGTGTGGGAAAACTAAATATCCTGCTGATTTTCTTGTTCTTGGTTCCCCACAAGATAGCTTTTGTCCCATTATATTTGGTAGACCCTTCTTAAATACTGTCAATGCTACCATAGATTGCACAAAGAATGTTGTTACTATTGGCTTGGATGATATGGTTCATGAGTTTAATTTCTCTAAATTTAGTAAACAACATCGTGAGGAAGAATTACCTAGTAAGGATGAAATTATTGGTCTTGCTTCTATTGCCGTACCTCCTAGTGATCCTTTAGAACACTATTTGTTAGACCATGAAAATGATATGTTCATGAATGAAAGAAGGGAAATAGATGAAGTATTCTTTAAACAGGAACCTATTCTGCATCACAATGCCTGTTGAAATCTTAGGGGATCCTCCTCCACCCAAGGGTGATCCCGTGTTTGAGCTTAAACCTTTGCCTGATAATCTTAAATATGCTTATCTTGATGAAAAGAAGATATATCCTGTTATTATTAGTGCTAACCTTTCAGAGCATGAAGAAGAAAGATTATTGAAAACTCTGAAGAAGCACCGTGCTGCTATTGGATATACTCTTGATGATCTTAAGGGCATTAGTCCCACTCTATGTCAACATAAAATAAATTTGGAAGCAGATGCCAAACCAGTTCGTGATCCTCAACGACGTCTGAATCCTAAAATGAAAGAAGTGGTAAGAAAAGAAATACTAAAGCTTCTGGAGGCAGGTATAATCTATCCCGTTGCTGATAGTGAGTGGGTAAGTCATGTCCATTGTGTCCCTAAGAAGGGAGGTATTACTGTTGTTCCTAATGATAAAGATGAATTGATTCCACAAAGAATTATCACAGGTTATAGGATGGTAATTGATTTCCGCAAATTAAATAAAGCTACTAAGAAAGATCATTACCCCTTACCTTTTATTGATCAAATGCTAGAAAGATTATGCAAACATACACACTATTGCTTTCTAGATGGTTATTCTGGTTTCTCTCAAATACCTGTGTCGGCTAGAGATCAATCAAAGACTACTTTTACATGCCCTTTTGGTACTTTTGCTTATAGACGTATGCCTTTTGGTTTATGTAATGCACCTGCTACCTTTCAAAGATGCATGATGGCTATATTCTCTGACTTTTGTGAAAAGATTTGTGAGGTTTTCATGGACGATTTTTCCGTCTATGGTTCCTCTTTTGATGACTGCTTGAGCAATCTTGATCGAGTTTTGCAGAGATGTGAAGAAACTAATCTTGTCTTGAATTGGGAAAAGTGCCACTTTATGGTTAATGAAGGTATTGTCTTGGGGCATAAAGTTTCTGAAAGAGGTATTGAAGTTGATAAAGCCAAGGTTGATGCTATTGAAAAGATGCCATGTCCCAAGGACATCAAAGGTATAAGAAGTTTCCTTGGTCACGCCGGATTTTATAGGAGGTTCATTAAGGACTTCTCAAAAATTTCTCGGCCTCTGACTAATTTATTGCAAAAAGATATACCATTTGTCTTTGATGATGATTGTGTAGAAGCATTTGAAATACTTAAGAAAGCATTAGTCTCTGCACCTGTTGTTCAGCCACCTGATTGGAATTTACCCTTTGAAATTATGTGTGATGCTAGTGATCATGCTGTAGGTGCTGTTCTAGTGAAAAGAGTTGATAAGAAATTAAATGTTATTCATTATGCTAGTAAGACTCCAGACAATGCTCAAAGAAGTTCTGCTACTACTGAAAAAGAGCTTTTAGGAGTTGTATTTGCTTGTGATAAGTTCAGATCTTATATTGTTGATTCTAAAGTAACTATCCAAACTGATCATGCTGCTATTAAATATCTTATGGAAAATAAAGATGCTAAACCTAGACTTATTAGATGGGTTCTCTTGCTACAAGAATTTGATTTGCATATTGTTGATAGAAAGGGAACTGAGAACCCCATTGCAGACAATCTGTCTAGGTTAGAAAATATTCTTGATGACCCACTACCTATTAATGATAACTTTCCTGATGAACAATTAAATGTTATAAGTACTTCTCGTAGTACTCCATGGTATGCTAATTATGCTAATTATATTGTTGCTAAGTTTATACCACCTAGCTTCACATACTAACAAAATAAAAAGTTTTTCTATGATTTACGACATTACTTTTGGGATGACCCCCATCTTATAAAGGAAGGAGTAGTGTATTAGATTTGTGTACCTAGGCATGAATAGGAACAGATCCTACGCAAGTGTCATTCAGAGTCTTATGGAGGACACAACGCTGGAGATAGACTGCACACATAAGGTATGCAATCTGGTTTTTATTGGCCTACTCTCTTCAAGGATGCCGTAAGTTTGTCCTTGTCTTGTGATGA
>NC_053023.1:353497573-353508580 GCF_003073215.2 Triticum urartu
AAGTAAGTTAGTCCGGAAGGACACGAGGGCCCCACGAGGGTGGAGGGCGCGCCCTACCCCCTGGGCGCGCTGCGCCCCCTACCTTCGTGAGCACCTCGTGTGCCTTCCGGACTCCGTTTTCTTGCACGATACGTATTTTGGTCGGTAAAAATTCACTATATATTCTCCCAAGGTTTTGACTCCCGTATCACGCAATATCCTCTGTTTTTGTTTCGAGCTGTCCCGCTGCAGATTAGATCAACATGTCTTCCCAGGATTCGGAAGGAGAAAGCTATGTGGATGATTACTTAGCTAATCCTAAGGTCTATGGAGATGTGGAGCACGATGGTTGGACCACGGAGGAAGAAGAGGACTATGAACCCAATGGGAAGGAGGAGACGAGCTCAGATGAAGATGAAGCCCCATTACCTCAACCTGGGGATATGCACGTGGAGTTCAAAAAGTCAAGTCTCCCTGATAGGGTAAAGAAACCAAAATCGAGTTTATCCCTTTTCGTCTCTTGCAGGAAAATAAGCAGGACCTATGCAAAAAGATATTAACCCTGGAGTGGGAGATTGATGATCTGAGGGATCAAAATGCCGTCCTCAAGCGTAAATTAAGGGAGAAGTCTATGCCATCAACTAAGTCAACAACACCTCCACCTTCTTCACCAACCAAGGAGATATAATCACATGGGTATGGGCACTCCCCTTGGCAACTGCCAAGCTTGGGGGAGGTGCCCCGGTATCGTATCACAATCACAACTCCTATCTTTACCGTTTTCCTTAGTTCGATCCTATTAGTAGTATTTTGATCTAGTAGAATAAAGTTTATGGCATGATCTAGTTTTGAGTTTTGCCTTATGATCTCTCTATGTAATCGAGTCCGTGAGCTATATAATAAAGATTAGTGTTGAGTCAAGGGCTTGATTTTCTTGCTATGATCTTGGGTGAATAAAAGAAAAGAGAAAAAGAATAAGAAGAAACAAAAGTTCATATTGATCTTATTGATAGTAATGACTTCACATAGAAAGAGTGTGATGATTAAAAGTTGTTGGGAGTTGGCAGACATAGCTTTGGTCATCGTTGCAATTAATAGGAAGTAATAAGGAAAGAGAGGTTTCACATATAAATATACTATTATTGACATCTTTTATGATTGGGAGCACTCATCAAAATATGACATGCTAAAGAGTTGATGTTGGACAAGGAAGACAACGTAATGGGTTATGTTTTCTTATATCTGAGATAAAGTATGTTGTCATGGATCATCCAACATGTTGAGCTTGCCTTTCCCCCTCATGCTAGCCAAATTCTCAGCACCAAGTAGAGATACTACTTGTGCTTCCAAATACCCTTAAACCAGTTTTGCCATGAGAGTCCACCATATCTACCTATGGATTGAGTAAGATCCTTCAAGTAAGTTGTCATCGGTGCAAAGCAATAAAAATTGCTCTAAATATGTATGATTAGTGTGGGAGAAATAAGCTTTATACGATCTTGTGATGTGGAAGTAATAAAAGCGACGGACTGCATAATAAAGGTTCATATCACAAGGGGCAATATAAAGTGACGTTCTTTCGCATTAAGATTTTGTGCATCCAACCATAAAAGCGCATGGCAACCTCTGCTTCCCTCTGCGAAGGGCCTATCTTTTATTATTATCTTCTACCTTATGCAAGTGTCATGGTGATCTTCACCTCTCCCTTTTTCATTTTATCCTTTGGCAAGCCCAGCATGTTGGAAAGATCCTGATAGATATATCTAATTGGATGTAGGGGGCATGAGTTATTATTGTTGACATTACCCTCGAGGTAAAAGGTTGTGGGGCGAAACTATAAGCCCCTATCTTTCTCTGTGTCCGATTAAAACTCCGTAACCACAAGTATTCCGTGACTGTTAGCAATTATGAAGGACTAGATGATAGTTGAGTATGTGGACTTGCTTTTTAGCTCTGACATAGACTCTTTCTGATGTTATGATAAATTGCAATTGCTTCAATGACCGAGGTTATAGTTTGTTGGTACTCAATAAGGTTTCTGATTCATACTTTTGCATTGTGAATAGATCATCACTTGAACATAAGTAATCATATGACAATATCTATATATGTTGCTGTTATGAGAATAATCATGATGCCTTCATGTCCGTATTTTATTTTTATCGACGCCTCTACCTCTAAACATGGGGACATATTTATTGTTATCGGCTTTCGCTTGAGGACAAGCGAGGTCTAAGCATGGGGAAGTTGATACGTCCATTTTGCATCATGCTTTTATATCGATATTTATTGCATTATGGGTTGTTATTTCACATTATGTCACAATAATTATGGCTATTCTCTCTTATTTCACAAGGTTTACATAAGGAGGGAGAATGCCGGCAGCTGGAATTTTGGGCTGGAAAAGGAGCAAATATTAGAGACCTATTCTGCACAACTCCAAAAGTCCTGAAACTCCACGGAATACCTTATAATAAATAATGAAAAATCCTCGCCAAAGATGAAGACCAGGGGGCCCACACCCTGTCCACGAGGGTGGGGGCGCCCCCACCCCCCTAGGGCGCGCCCCCTACCTCCTGGGCCCCCTGGTGGCTCTCCGATGACCATCTTGTGCTATATGAAGTCTTTCATCGAGAAAAAAACAAGAAGCAACCTTTCGGGACGAAACTCCGCCGCCACGAGGCGGAACCTTGGCGGAACCAATCTAGGGCTCCGGCAGAGCTGTTCTGCTGGGGAAACTTCCCTCTCGGAGGGGGAAATCATCGCCATCGTCATCACCAACGCTCCTCTCATCAGGAGAGGGCAATCTCCATCAACATCTTCATCAGCACCATCTCATCTCAAAACCCTAGTTCATCTCTTGTATCCAATTCTTGTCTCCTAAGTCCAGGATTGGTGCTAGTAGGTTGCTAATAGTGTTAATTACACCTTGTAGTTGATGCTAGTTGGTTTAATTGGTGGAAGTATCATATGTTCAGATCCTTTATGCATATTAATTACCCCTCTGATTATGAACATGAATATGCTTTGTGAGTAGTTACATTTGTTCCTGAGGACAAGGGAGAAGTCTTGCTATTAGTAGTCATGTGAATTTGGTATTCGCTCGATATTTTGATGAGATGTATGTTGTCTAGCCTCTAGTGGTGTTACGTGAACGTCGACTACATAACACTTCACCATTATTTGGGCCTAGAGGAAGGCATTGGGAAGTAATAAGTAGATGATGGGTTCCTAGAGTGACAGAAGCTTAAACCCTAGTTTATGCATTGCTTCGTAAGGGGCTGATTTGGATCCATATGTTTCATGCTATGGTTAGGTTTACCTTAATACTTTTGTTGTAGTTGCGGATGCTTGCAATAGAGGTTAATCATAAGTGGGATGCTTGTTCAAGTAAGAACCCCACCCAAGCACCGTCCACCCACATGTCAAATTATGAAAGTACCGAACGCGAATCATATGAAAGTGATGAAAACTAGCTTGACGATATTCCCATGTGTCCTCGGGAGCGCTTTTCCTTATATAAGAGTTTGTCCAGGCTTGTCCTTTTCTACAAAAAGGATTGGGCCACCTTGCTGCACTTTATTTACTTTTGTTACTTGTTGCTCGTTACAAGTTATCTTATCACAAAACTATTTGTTACTACTTATTTCAATACTTGCAGAGAATACCTTGCTGAAAACTGCTTATCATTTCCTTTTGCTCCTCGTTGGGTTCGACACTGTTACTTATCGAAAGGACTACGATAGATCCCCTATACTTGTGGGTCATCAGGTGTGAGGTTGCCGTCGCCGCAGAATAACAGGGGGAGTGGGTGAGTGGAGGGATGGCCTGGCTAGCGGTGGGAGTAGTGTGGGGACGGTGAGGCCTCCGCGGCAGCACAGCCGGCCACGGGAGGCAGGAGCATGCGGCACGACCGGCTGCTTTGGGCGGCTGGGGCAAGAAGACCAGAGGTTGAAGAAGCACTACGGCCGTTGGATGGACATCGTTGACCACGCCGCGCCGAGAGCACCAGGGCGGTGGACGACGGCGAGGCCTACGAAGGGAACGACACGGAGCCGGGGAAGACACGGCAGTGGCTGCCCACGCGGTGGAGAGTACGAGGGTTGACTGGTTCGGCTGCCGTCGCCGGAAAATAACAGGAGGTGTGGGTGAGTAGAGGGATAGACAGGCCAGGGATGCGAGTATGATGGGGCCGTGAGGCCTTCCCGGCAGCACTGCCGGCCACGGGAGGCGGGAGCAGGCGGTTCCGACGGCGCTGGTTTGGGCGGCTGGGGCAGGAAGATCAGAGACTGAAGAAGCACGATTGCCGTTAGATTGACATCTAACGGTCTGACGCTGGTAGAGTCGATTGTTGACTAAGTTTCTTTTTTGAGAAACCTTGTGTACGCATGAACTTAGTAGGCCCACAAGTCAGCCTCCAAATCTGTGGCAGACAACATAAAGCCCATTTGCTATTTTTTATAATTTGCAGCCCATTTGCTAATTCTTAAGTAATTTATTACAGCCCATTTTCTGCCCAGGACCACGGTCAAAAAGTTCAACCTTATTTTGCATATTTCGGTGGAGTCCGAACTGTTGTAATCCCGAAATGATAAACATTTTTTAAGAACTTATTGATTTGCCAAAAAAATCATTTTGTTTTTGTAAGCAAATAAGACGTGGGACAATTGAGTTGGTTTAAGGGAAAACCAGTGGTAAAAAATCAGCGCTGGGTGGGAAAAAACAACAAAAATAAGGATGTAAATATGAAAAGGGAATTTTATGTGTTTTCAATATAATGATACGTGTATATGAACTAGTAAAACTATAGGTAGAGATTAGAAAACGGATGTAGGACATGCGTTTCAAGAGGATAATAGAACTGGGATGTGTGTTTGATTCAGTAAAAAAACTGCCTGCGGATGTTGTAAGACAAAATATAACTAACGCTGGCGGGCCAGAGGCCAGTAGATACCTGCTGGATCTTTGTGCCCCGTTGTCGTCATGGGCTGGGCCTGTTAAAAACAAAACCAACCCTGGGCAGTCTACAGCCCAGTTGAAACTTGCTCGACCTGAAAAAACAATATACGTGCTCAATAAACGAGAGAATTCTGCAAGTACAGACTGATAACTGGGATGCAGCACGGATATTGTTTTTTTATCGTGATAATAAGTGCATGCACTTGTTTCGAAAAAATTGGAGAACTGGGAATTCGAACGGCGGGTGCTTATGCTACCCATCAAATAAAAATCAGGTGCCTGAAAATTCGTTTCGAAACAAATGATTCAGCTTTATATCCACGTCGACCCTCGGCATGATGGTTGGAAGCAAATGCAAGTTCATACCAAAAGATCGTTAACAACAATACCAACTTGCGGACGACAAGGTAGTACAACTACCAATACCAAACTAACTTATAATCTTTTTACTCCTGGCCCTAGTGTTCGTCTGGTAGAAAATCTTGCAGAGGACCAGCTCCCGCTCCTTCTCTTGCTCCAGGTCCCCGAGGTGGTACTGGTGCATCACCCAGTTGGTCCTCTGCTGGTCGAAGTTCTTGTTGGTGTGCAGCACCAGAACCTTTTTTGCTGCCCGTCTGCCGGCCGTTGACCATCACCGGCAAGGTATTGCCGGTCTTGTGCCACATCGCGTGCATGCCGCACTCCGACTGTATCTTGCGACGCGTCCACATGCCCCTTTTGAACGCCCTGGAATTGCGCTGGAAGAAATGCTTCCTTAGGCCACTCAGTGTGATACCTGCAGTATTGTGGAATACAGGTTTTAGTGTACCTAGTTGGCATTTTCATAACATCTTTGGCATGTTGCAGTCACTTGTTTCACTTTTTATTAACTGTCAAATTGTAATTGCTTCACCAGGTCTGCGTCTAAAAAGAAAAATAGAGCTATAAACAAAGGAATATGTTTGTGCAAGTAGACGGCCGATCGGTGTCTTACCTGGAAGTTTCTCAGGTTGGGTGTAGCATATGCCGTGCTCGCTGTCGATGGTTGGTATGAACAAATCGATGAGAGACTGAAATCTCGCGCTGTCAGCACTCACTTTGGCCTCAAGGTGCTCGATCAGCTCCTGATCCGTGGGATCGAACTTGACGCCAGCCGGCAGCACCGGCCAATCCTTCTTCGACTTGCATCGGTAATTCCAGTTATATGGTACTCAATGTATGATCAATCGACTGTTTTAAGTGAATGATGAAAGATTTCGACAGATAAGTGGTACTCCAAATCTGAAGTCCAGAATACCCGAACACGCCGCGGATTCTTGTGTCACCTCACGCGCAGCGTGTTGTCACGTCAATTCAATGTGTGGACATGATGAATAATTTGACCGACGTATACTAGTACTGCTACTGTACTACTTACTAGTCGTATTTAGTGTCACAATTTATACATAGGTTTAACTAACAAGTACGCACTTGAAGCCTAACTGATATATATATGGCTTCTGCACAGCATCTCCATCATCATTATCAGTACATCCTACGCAGGTGAGTTAGGATGCACTTGATCCCAGGAAGGTATCTATCCTTCAAACCAGAGGAGTGCTTCAAACTAACAACAGTACATAATATCCAACAAAAGAGGGTCGTGCTACAGCAGCAGAATACATGGCTCAGTCTAGATATCAGCACGAATCAAGTTGTGCATATTTGCTGTTGGCATGAACCACATCGCCGCATGTCGGGTTTGCAAAAGCCATCCATCGCATGGAAGCTTGATGCCTTTCACACACTGAAGATTATCTGGCAACAAGCTGTGTCGACGAATCTCTGGATATGGTGATTCATGAAACCCATGGTATGATGTGTAAACACAGCCCCCCTCGCGAATGGAAGTTGCATAGCACAGTAATCATCGCCGGTGATATGATCGATGATTGGTTGGATGATCGGATAATTGAGCCCGAGGAACAAGGAGTGGTTGCCGAGGCTGTAAACCCGCCTCCAGTTGAATACGCCTGGCCCAACGGAGCTGGGATCTTTCTCGAACACGAAGCAGCCATAGCCATCAATGTCACGAACGCCCCACGCATTGTACTGCATGTGGTTTGATGTAATGGTTTGGTCAATTTGGTACGTGCGAATGAGCATCAAATGACCGTCCGTCAGCTGAACGAGCGATAAACCACCACCCATCGGCTGGTATGATTCCAGGTCCTGGAATCATGAAGGCCAGCGCATTTGCGTCTGCTGCAACAATTCAAATTGGAGACCAAAAGGACAAAAATAAACAATCATGTTCAGAGTATGTGTGGAATTAAGATTATTATAACAGTGACACATATCATAGACAGAGAATTGCAATGTCGTGGTCATAATCATACCCCAAGTTAAAAAAAATAAGCCAATGGCTTTCATATTCTAGCAATATGTCATGGTTCAAACATCATGTAACAATGAGAGGAAAACAGCTATGACAGCGCCTACTCATATTCTACCATAGCACTTACTACTACTGTTCTCATATCAACTCTAAGCAATAACATGCGTTGTTATAAAAATCTTGTAAACGAGAGTAACATATAGCAATCATGATGTTATGCTCATAATATGTATTCTAACAATCATTAGATGCCAATTGTTCTCATATCAACTCTAACAATAACATGTGTGGTCATAAAAATCTAGGAAATGAGAGGAACATATAGCAATGATGTGGTTATAGACATGCTATGCATTCTAAATTTGTAACAAATGAACAGGCAGTCGTATTCATAAGGTAAAGATGAGATGAGATAGAACAATTACACGACGATAGATTCCACCAGTATAGGCAGCCAATCTGTGCGTCGACCGCGTAAACGATGCCATCATGCACTATAGCATCAGACAGAAATGTTGCCTCAACAGGATTGATGATGAGCCATAACCATGTATGGCGACCGGATTCCAGATAGACTAATCCCATGTTGAACAAGGCAATGAGCTTGTAATCCATGTAGTCTTCTGATGGTGTGGGCACTTTCGCAGATTACAACTTTCTGCAAACAGAGGTCGAGCCAAAAGCTTGACGCGTCTCGTGCGTAGTAGGCAGGAGTGTCCGGCGGGCCGCGAGGCTCGATGGCGGCGGTATCCAACGATGGAAGGGTGATCTCTCGCTGGGTGTAGATATCCACGAGACGCCACGGACTACCGGTGTGGTGGATGAGGACGATCCAGTTGGCCTTCATGCCCGCCCAGTAGTGGCCGCATGAAGGACAGGTGGACGGGTAGTGGTAGCATGTCGAGGGGCACCACGGCAACCTCCGTAGGATCGTCAAGTCGGTGTCTGGGCCACCTGCGAGGATCGGGCATCAGCAAGCAGGGTGTCTTGAAAAGAGCCGGCCGGTTGCAGACGAGTAGACGGTACAAAGACACCGAGCATGCGGCCAGACGGACAGGTGAGTAGGTCCATACGACTACAGATCTGCTCCAAGAGAACATCGGGGAGGGAATTCCAATCGCGGCTCTGCGTGTCAGTCGGTTCTGCCATTGGGGTTTTCGGTGCCTGCGAGCCAGCGGGGAAGTGGATTCGGGCGGGCGAGCGAAGAAGCTTCTCCTCGTGTGGCCGAGCAGTGAGCGGGGGGATATGGTACGCGCGAGCTACCAAGGAAGATGGCGCGGGCGGGCGAGCAGTGAGCGGGGGTAAATGGTGTGCGGCCGAACGATGGGGAAGAGAGGAGGAAGAAGAAGAGAGGAGGAAGAAGAAGAGATGGCAGTACTGGGTAAGGCTGATTTAGTAACACCAACACGCTGGTTCAGCTTATTAATTACGTGTCCCATCTGCTGCAGCGTGTATTGTCACTTCACTGCGAAGACTAGTTGAATAGTTCTCTCTGACCGAGATGGGGAATAATGGATCGCGAGGACTTCCTTTCTACAGTATCCCTATGCCTCTACGCTCACTTCACTCATTTTGCTTCTGTACCTAGTCACTTGTTGAAATCTGTAGAAAGACAAATACTCCGTATTTGGGAACAGAGGGAGGCTTTTACTCCGTACTATTTGGGAACAGAGGGAGTATCACCATATGGAGGGAACAGAGGAAGCTTGAAATATGAACATGTCAATGGGAGGGAGTAAGCCCCATGCATGCATGCATGCAACATGCAACACTCACACGTACACATGGACGCACGCAACACTCACGCACCCATGCGGCACACAGCACACACGCAACACACACGCTCACGCTCAAGTGCTCAACCTACTCCCTACGTCCGTGAAAGACTGTACATTTAGAGATTTACACATTGACCAGGGCATAATTAACGCCCAAAAGTAGCAGACTTATGTGTGCATGCGACCATTGAGATAAGAAGATTAAATGAAGGCCGTTGCATGCTGTAATTAAGGATAGACATGTAGCCTATACCTACAGCACAAGTTGGTGCATTAGTCAATCAATATCGATTTAGATTAAAGGCTAAATGCATTGGAAGTGTAGATGTACATCATGTACTACACTCTTTGTTTTATAGCCAAGTACACTCTTTGTTGGAAGACCGAGGGAGGACACGTGCATGCACTCACATACACAGCCAGGGCGGTTCGCGCGCAAGGGTTGGACTCGTGTCGCGCCTGCGTAAAGTTTTGTTTAACTGATTTCTTTGCTCTGCCAACTGACAGGTGGGACCCAGAAACCAGGTGACAATTTAACCAGTCAACAAAGTGCCACGTCGACTATGTGGCCGGTCAGTAGGGTGCAATACGGTGCTCTACGATGAGCTAGTGATCGTATAATCGCCGCAAAACTATATATAGTGACCGTAAAGAGCGTATTGTTACATACGTTGACCGCCAGTGTATTTTTCTCGTTTCAAATTAAGCCATATTAATCGGAAAGGACGCAGTATGGACTACTACTACTAGTACTAGTACTGCTTTGATGTGTCCCGTCAACTCGCCGAACAAGGAGAAGCTTGCTTACTACGCCTCTCCCTCGCCCACCGCGCGGTGGTTCGCAGGAGGAGAGGGTTTTGACTACAGCCGCCCTCTCCCTCCCTCTCCCTCTCCCTCGCCCTCGCCCTCGCGGTGACGATGCAGCAGTTCAATCGGTGTCAGATTGCCAGAAGCATATTGTACTGTAGTATCATCATTGTTGGACCTTCCGAAGAGGCGAAGAGCCAAGTGCAAGGTTCACACGAGTACGAACTGTTGAACCTCCCGAAGAGGCAAAGAGCCAAGCGCAAGGTTTTATAGGAGTTGTCGTCCTAGTAGGAGTGTACTACAACTATAGCGAACGATGCTACTGTATGATGCCGCCACGTCACGTATATCCAAAGCTGTGCCACCTTTTTTTTCTCAAAGAGCGTGTTGGAGCCCGTGCAACAACCACACAAGTTGCACGTACACATAACACATTTACTAGTAATAAATTCTAAAGGACAAATGCCAGTATGCCACACAAGTTCATCTCCAATTCATGTGATAAATTTGTGCACGACTAGTCTACATATATTCACAGCGCTACCGTTCACAATTACCGTACTCCACTTACACGTTATAGATGGGCTACATGTCCTCCTCCAGGTTCCAGTCCCAGGTGTTCTTCATGGATGGCACGATCCATAGCGGTGGGCAACGGGAATCATTGTCGCAGCTTTCTAGTCCGGTTCCACACGATGGAGACTCATCCAAGCTGAAGCGGCATAAATCAGGGATAGCGTGTCCCAGCATGTCGTTCATCCGGCGGTGCGCACTGAAGACACAACCATGCTTCATGAACGGCAGGCCTTCCGTGTCGTGCACGGAAGGTGGCATCCGCTTCACAATGGGGTAGCTGTCCCCGATGAAAAGCGAAGTACTCTCCAAGAGTGTTCCTCGGCACCCACGTAGCATCACGGGGGTCGAACTCAGCGCCGTTCATTTGGTACACGCGGCATCCCAGATCTGGACACCTGGTGTCATACATAGTCAAGGTGTTGGAGATATGCCCTAGAGGCAATCATGTATGATGATATTTCCTATGTGTTTATGAATAAAGATAGTCCTTGGACATTATCAATGATGTGTATCAGCAAGTACGTGACTTGTTTGTGGGACTATGCATTGTAT